>NW_025732679.1:0-1158 GCF_021292245.1 Micropterus dolomieu
GTTCTGCTTTATGAGAACTGTCCTATAACTTTTATACTTTTGAATGCAAACTGCAGACTGACTTTGACTTGTAGCAGAGTATTTCTACTTTCACCTAAGAGTGTTTCTTCCACCTCTGCCGATGTGTTGAACATGTTTGAAGCGTCTGCACGTACCTGGACGCCTGCCTGACAGTCTGATCATTCTTTGGGATGGTGCTATAAATACCAATGAAAACCAAAATATTAACAAACATATGCTAATAAAATAAAAATAAAATGACACACACAGCTCTATTCATTATATTGAATCCCACTCACTCTTTATGTGTTAATGTTGCCGTCGCCTGACACACTAAAGGTCATGTTGTCGGCGTTTCACCTAAACGAAGTGTGTTACACAACAGATGAGGCCCCAGAGGCCCCCAGGCTGCACTGCTGTAGGAAACATCCAATCAGAGAGTCAGAAGGATGACTTCAGATTTTAACTGGATGAAATGTGGTTCAGACCTTCACGGTCCCCTCAGGATGAACTGCTTGGTGATCCTCTGACTTTTCATCCAGCGCCACCATCAGGTCAACGTGTTAACGTGTCCAACACTTCGGTTTAAAGAACTGGTGACGTTTAAAATTCAAAGTCAGGTAACCTCCGATCAGAAACCAGCAGCAGCCAATGAGAGCGAGCTGACCGTGACGCGTCCCCAGCCAGATGTATAAAGCTGCTGATTTCTAAGCCTCAAGTTCATCCACACTTTGATTCTCTTCTTTTGTGTTTCTGTGCAGCGCACACAAGGTCAACCTGACGTCGACAGTCACGTTTGATCAGGTGAGATTCCGTGAGATCTGTGAGATTGACGCATGGTCAAGACCCATCGGCGTCAGTCTGTAACGCACTGGGGATCGCTATAGCGTCATAGTCAACGCGGGGGGGGGGGGAAGCCCTGTAGCGCCAGTTTGTGACGGTAAAGACAGGTATATGATATTTAACAGAAAGTAAGGAGGTGGTCGGGGTGGATGGATGGCCAAACCCCGGCTTTGAAGCAGGAGACCGGGGTTCATGTCACATGTGAAACAAAAAGTCAACATTAAATATTTTTAAGCTAAGTTATGCGAGTTACGTAGTTATTTTAACCCAAACAATGATCTCTTCCTAACCTTAACCAAGTACTGTTTGTGCCTA
>NW_025732680.1:0-1311 GCF_021292245.1 Micropterus dolomieu
AAACAGTCAGTAGACAAGGTGTCCGGATTACCACGGTAATCTCATTCACATTCTCACAAATCACAAACATAATATTTTATATATATAAATAATATGAATCTCCCTCCTGAACTTTAAAACAGGACTGTTAAGCTCCATGACTAATAACTGATTGTCTTTCTTTTTGTTGCAGCAATCGTCGGGTCACCAGGTGAGTGTCTCTTATTTCGATGGTAAACAGAATCAAATCAGTCAGAGACACTTTACGCATCAAGAAACCGATCATTTATAGCAAGGTTCAGAGATGGCAGAAAGGCTCTGAGGTCTTTTCATTGAAGTATGAAGTCTTTACTAAGATAACACTGATGGTGAAGCTTGAATAAGGCAGAAGAGTCGGTCAGGTCTCAAGAAATATAATTTCTGTTAATTTGCAGCTTTGAAAACGTCTGTTTAATAAATATCTGTGTCTCTCTGTGCAGTCCAATCAAAGCCTGCCACTTTGAGTCACACCTGACAAAGCTGCAGGCCGACTCCAACTACCTGCTGTCTGAGGAGTTTGAGGTAAAAGTTTAACATTCATTAGCCATGTTTTCATCTAATTGTCATGCGAATTTTAAGCATTCTTTTGAAATGTTGCAAAAAAGACATTGCAAAATCAGTGAGTTTCCGTCAGCTGGGTTGGAGCGAACAAACCAGGCTGCGGCGAGCGTCGTTACGTCAGTAGTTGACGTTACACATGGCTGTAAAAAACAAGACGTCTGGGTTACAAACCAGAAACAAAACCAGCTGCATGAACCTGATGGCCATTGATGTTAGAAAAATGGAGAGAGGTCCTCAGGAATGTGTTTCAAGTGAGGAAGTTGCTACCAGCCATGTCTCCACACGTTATGGGAATATCCGATGATATGCCGAGTTTTGCAAGCCTCCAAATAATGCATCCACCTCCCTGCACAACCAGGCAGGACGCTGACAGCAGAAACAGTCATCAGTTATTATTATTATTATACAGTCAGAACTTATTTGGAAAAAGTGTTTCCATCTCCCGTTTGTGCCAGTGCCAGATTTACTAAAGGTTTGCGCGAATAAAAACGTGTGCAAACTTGATTTCACCAGCAAATTAACACTGATCTACTAACGGCGTGCACGCAGAGTGACGTCTTTAAAAAGCGCAACATAGCACCTGTTGGTCATTTACTACTTTTGCCTTAATGAAGATGCAATTTGGGGCGTAACGTGCAAATACATTTATTTACTACACGCAATGTGATCTACCAAGCCTAAACGCTGTTTCATGTGAGTGCAGCAGCCTCTGGATTTAATACGTTAGAGAGG
>NW_025732681.1:0-1369 GCF_021292245.1 Micropterus dolomieu
ACGCTGCAGCGCCTCAGGTCAGAGGTCACACGCCACAGGTCAGAGGTCACACGCACACTGCAGCGCCTCAGGTCAGAGGTCACACACCACAGGTCAGAGGTCACACGCACACTGCAGCGCCTCAGGTCAGAGGTCACACGCACGCTGCAGCGCCTCAGGTCAGAGGTCACACGCCACAGGTCAGAGGTCACACGCCACAGGTCAGAGGTCACACGCCACAGGTCAGAGGTCACACGCACACTGCAGCGCCTCAGGTCAGAGGTCACACGCCACAGGTCAGAGGTCACACGCACACTGCAGCGCCTCAGGTCAGAGGTCACACGCCTCAGGTCAGAGGTCACACGCCTCAGGTCAGAGGTCACACGCCTACTGCAGCGCCTCAGGTCAGAGGTCACACGCACACTGCAGCGCCACAGGTCAGAGGTCACACGCACACTGCAGCGCCTCAGGTCAGAGGTCACACACCACAGGTCAGAGGTCACACGTGTTAATGCTAATATGTTTAATAATAGCTACACACAGTAAATCATGCTTAAAGTCGTCCTGCTTTCTACCTTAATGAAAATATTCAAGCCGTCTGTATTTATCTTGGCGTAGCCTGATGATGACAGATTACACAAAAACACACACACCTGCATTTAATAAGCAATAATTTATGGAACATCACTGATTTTCCTCCTAAATCATAATTTAATATTATGGACAACAAGGAAAGAATTTCTTTTTGAACAAGCTTTACTTATCGCAGTACTACCAGACTGAAATAAGAGACTTGTTTTATTTTTGATTTCTTCACTTACTCAGTTTCTCACTACTCAAGTGATTTTTTTTAGTAAGTACTTTTGTACTCAACTTTTTTGATCACTACTTTTACTTCTACTTGAGTACTTGTTTTTGGCTACTCTACCCACCTCTGGTCACCAGTAACTATTCCTGCTTTACTAGTAACTATTGATTAGGTAGTTCGTTAGTAACTATTTTTTAGTTACTAGTAACTAATTGAAATCTACGGGGCTCTGCAGTTTAGATATCATCTGTTCCATTTTTACTGGAAAGAATTAAAATGTTACTATCAACAAGCCTTTTTACTAGTAAAATACTTACCAGTAAGAATGAAAATGTTAGTAATATCCTACTAATATTTACTAGTTTACTGAATATTTAGTAGTGACTACAGGTACTAGTCTCCAACTAACAGATACTAGTTAGATGGAGTAGTTGCTAGTACCGTAATATCTGAACTGCAGAGCCCTGGAGATTTCAGTGGCAAAAATATGTAATTAGTTTCTAGTAAAACCAAAAATAACTACCAGCATCTAGTAAAACCAAAAATAACTACCAGCATCTAGTCAGCAGTTTCTAGTAAAAC
>NW_025732682.1:0-1159 GCF_021292245.1 Micropterus dolomieu
ACACACACACACACACACACCTCTCCCTGGTGCCAGCATCATCTCTGGTCCAGATTCTTAGATGACGTTGTCAAACAGCTGCATGGACTGCATGATGTTCTCGTCCTAGACATGGACAAGAGGTTTCGGTAAGGAGTGAGTATTACCTAAATGATTCACACTAGGGAAAGTGAGGGTTAAAGGTATAGGCTGACATTTTGCATTATTTTCTTTCTTGCTGAGCTTTAGATGAGAAAATTGATATGAAGCTTGAGCGGGAAACAGGTAGCCTGGCTTTGTCCAAAGTAAAAAGATCCAGCTACCAGCACCTCTAAAGCAGACCAATTAACATGTTATATCTTATTTGCTTTGTCTGTGCACAAACAGAAATGCAAAATGATAAGTCTCTGTTAATTCTTCCAGGAGGAAGGATTTTTGAACTTTGGACAGAGCAAGGTTTGCTATGTCCCCCGACTTTCAGTCTTTATGTAAAGCTAAGCTGATCGGCTTCTGCCTCTAGCTGCACAGACATGAGTGTATTCATCTACATCTTGGCAAGAATGCAAATAAGTATATTTAGTATTTCTTTAGGATTTGAAAGTCGGCTTTTCTGTCCCACCTTTTTGCATGACTCGATGAACTCCTCTATAGTGACCACCCCATCTTTATTCCGGTCCATTTTCTGAAAGAAAAGAAATGGCAGCCAAAGATTTACTCACTAAAGAAGTATTGTACTGAATTAATTTTGTACATTATCTTCTTTTACAGAATATATTTGTGTGGGGTTATAATTTTGTTCAGTGTAGAAAGTAAAGACTGTTGAGTTTGACCTGGAAGAAGCTCTCCACATGTTCTCTTGGAGCATCGTCCTGCATATTGGGGTATGTGTACTTCCCCATCATGTCATAGATGGACTTCATGATGTCCAACATCTCCTGGAAAGTGAAGGACAAAAGGGAGAACATTTTATTATAGAATGTAGAAATGTTGGAAAGTACATAGGTCATGACTCCTAGAAGCCTACATACAAGATTTTAGGATAATTAAGTTGTTAGGGCCCGAGCACGACCGTGCGAGGTCCCTATTGAATCTGCTCGGATTATATTTAGGGCCCGAGCACGACCGTGCGAGGTCCCTATTGAATCTGCTCGGATTATATATTTTTTTTTTTTTTTTTTTT
>NW_025732683.1:0-1207 GCF_021292245.1 Micropterus dolomieu
GAATTTTGGAATTGATGATAATCGTTTCTGTCAAATAAATTGCCTACTTTTATTTGGACTTTCAAACTTTTGTAACAATGTGTTATTCTCTGGATGCCCGATGGAGTCCGAAAAAACAGCAGAGCAGAAGCTGTGTTTAGAACATAACTAGGCTATAACATCTCTAACAGCGTGGATGGCATCAAAAGAGCCGCCGCGTGTGAACGTGCCCTTCACAGATGTGCAGCGCAAGCGATCGACCTGCACAGTGAAGACAATGAACAGAATAAACATTCTGTAAATGATGGAAATGAAACATGGGGATGGTGTTTATAGGAAATGCACAGCCAAGGTGCTGAATGTTTCCCAAAGTGTGTTGGAGCAACATGTAGCAGAAATAATCACAAAATCACTGCATTTTTATAGCGGGTAAATTTTAAATATGTCTGGGGGGAGTGGATTAATTTAGGCTAACATATTCTCCATCACCCAGCCAGGTTTCAGAAAGACAAAATAAAACCATTTTATAATCTGACATCAATAATATCTATTAATTTACAGATACACTTTTAGGCCCCAATCAAACAGAAAGCATTTAGCAGGTTTTAGCAGGCCTTTTCGGTGGACTGCGTTTTTTTTTAGGTTGCCCACCAAATCAGCGGTCCTGACAGTCTAATCAATGATTATAAGTAATAAATGTCATATTAGCATCCAACGAAGGTTAAAGTCAAGGGCAACTCTACATGGTTGAAGTCCAGTTGCCCTTGACATTAACATTCATTGGATAACTATGACCTGGATGACTGAGAATCTTCACAGATGTCATATTAGCAGAAACTTGATCACAACTCACTGGTCTGTGTCTTTTGTTGCTAAAAACATCTGCTTTAAAAGTGGAAAATAATTTCCTTGAGTCAGTGGCACTGCTTATTCTGTCATTATAGAACGCAGTTTTGGCAGCACTGATGCTTGTTGAGGATGATAGGAGCAATCGGTAGCCCTTCAGGTCGGCGGGGGCTTTGGTTTTTCACCATTTTCTTTCAGCTGCTCTGAGATCAGTACGGAGCCCACGGATGGTATCAGTTAGCCACGG
Source organism: Micropterus dolomieu (assembly GCF_021292245.1). Taxonomy (NCBI): domain Eukaryota; kingdom Metazoa; phylum Chordata; class Actinopteri; order Centrarchiformes; family Centrarchidae; genus Micropterus; species Micropterus dolomieu. The sequence goes on from NW_025732683.1 coordinate 1,073, forward strand.
GTGGGGCTGGTTTGGGCGAGCAGGCTTGGTGGATAGAGGACACAGGCTATCCAGGCACGAGCTTAGTGTAGAGCACAGAGATTGTGTGGCATCATTGACCTCAAGTGAAGAAAATGTGTTGAGGGAGGGTAGAGC
>NW_025732684.1:0-1159 GCF_021292245.1 Micropterus dolomieu
AATTAAGATTTTTGCTGTTTTGAGCAATAACTTGATTAACTGATTGAATGGCCGGTCTTTAAGTTTAAAGTAATAATTCAAAAAAATGGAAAACAGAATGTAACCCAACGAAGGTTAAAGTCAAGGGCAACTGGACTTGAAGAACCAAGTGCAGTTGCCCTTGACTTTAACCTTCGTTGGATAACTATGACCTGGATGACTGAGAATCTTCACAGACAAAACAGAATGTACCTTGCACAATCACAAAAAACAAAACAAAGTAAAAAGATTATAGCAATGACAGAAAAGGTGTAGGCTGAGCCATATCGCATAACATTTTAGCCGTAGATTATTACTTACAATGCAAAATTTTAAATTTAATGAACAAGTTATACAGTGCCTCTGTCAAAGCCAACATTTAGGTCACTATTTCTGCTTCTTCATCATATCAAAGACATAGGTGGCCCTGTAATGGGCATTAGCTTTTTTTAATCCACCCTTTGTTCAGTTGTATTGTTTTGACCAGATATATGCACATGTATGGATTGACTACAGTCATTTTCCAAGTCACGGTAATCCATGTGATGAAACTGCTTAAGACTTCATGCATTAAAACATTAAACATTGAACGTGTTAGTTTTAGTTTTCAGATCACATGAAATGATGACTTTGTTCACCCTTATCTTTTATGCCTTTCTTTAGAGAGATCGCTAAGAATGCCATGTTACGGTGGGGACCATTCCTCTACTGGACGTTACTTGGACTCTTCCATGGCTTGCTTTTCTTCTTTGGTGTTCGATATTTGTTCAGTAACCCAGCCCTGCAGGATAATGGCCAGGTTTGTTTTAATTCATCTTCTAAATGGGTGTGATATTAAATTACTTCATTAAGTATTGTCTCCTAAGCACATTTTCTCGCCTGTCTTATTTAAATCCAGGTTTTTGGGAACTGGTCTTATGGAACAATTGTCTTCACTGTCCTCGTCTTCACTGTCACACTGAAGGTAAACCAGTCCCCTGCTGCTTATACAGTGGGTACGGAAAGTATTCAGACCCCTTTAAATTTTTCACTCTTTGTTTCACTGCAGCCATTTTCCAAAAATCAAAAAAGTTCATTTTATTTCTCAGTAATGTACACTCAGCACCCCATCTTGACAGAAAAAAACAGAAATGTAGAAATT
>NW_025732685.1:0-1549 GCF_021292245.1 Micropterus dolomieu
GCTTCACGGTGCTTCATTTGCTCTACTGTGCCATCAAGTGGACAATAAATGTAAAACAGGCAGAGTGATTATAACGGCAACATGGCTTTGGTGTGTGAAGCTTTGAATTGAATAAATTAATGAATGATGTTCGTGATGCCAATACATGACTGATTAGCTTTTTAATAAGGTGTCTGTCTCTGAGAGGGTTATGATAACTTGGTTTGTGACTTTAGATAATAGAGACAACATTTTATTCATCTTTATTTAAAAATAACACTTCCACAGTGCTTCAGGCGGTTTCTTTTTTGGAGATGATTTTACCTGCTTTAGAAAATTATTATTAGGGTAATATGGGGTAAGAGTTTAATTCTTACCAAAGCCACAAAATGTCAACACTTTCTTTTCCTCTGTTTCATCACAATTTTTGAAGTTAATTGATCAAAGCAATTCTGACATAAGTTGATAAACTTTTTTAGTCATTTAAAATGAGCTGTAGATAAAATCTAATTGTGTTCAAGTTCAAAAGTCCACAAAATGTTGAGGAGGGTCCGTGGCATTTTGCTGTTCCTTTCGAATCGCACGGCAAACCCGCAAACCAAGTCCTGAATCGGTCATGTACAGTCGGCTCGCGAGGCTTTGAACGTCACCACATACGTCATCAACACAAGCTGTAGGGTAACGTTATGTGAATGGAAACAGCCAACATGCTAACACACATTAAACTTACATCACCCAGATGCGCCGATCACCGGAACAAAGAAAAAACAAACCAGAGCCTTATCCTCGCTGTTTTCAAGCCAATTCTTTATAAATCTGTATTTCAAGCAGCCTTTAGATGCAAAAACAGAACAGGATGAATAATCACTGAAGCAATCGGCATTTACATTGGCATATTATTAGGCATGAAACGGTATGAAAATTTCATTTCATGATTATAGTGACCAAAATTATCACGGTTATCAGTATTATCACGGTATTGTAAAAATGTGCCAAAAAATATAAAAATGTACTGATACACACACTGAAACTATTTCAACAAGTTTTATATTGAAAACTACAAATACAATTGCCATTTTGTTTGCATAAAAAATAAACATATGAAAATCATCTAAGCGTGGATTATCAAGATTTTATATTATATAGGTAATACAGTGACCCCATGTACAATTACATGAAAACAAATAAGTCTTTAGAAGACAGTGATGAGCCCAAAAACTGACATAAATACAGAGGAGTCCATAGCGTTTCTAGATATGCTGGTTGGTTGACAAACCAAAGCTAAAAGTTAACACACCCTGCGTTCGCTATAAGGTTATTTTCTTCAATCACGTTTCCCTCAGCGCTCTCATAAAAACTAAAATACGACCGGACTTCAGAGTGACTGAAAAATCTCCGCAGCGTTGTCTTCCAATGTGTTGTCTTCCACCGTGTTGTCATTGACCCAAACAAACCCACGTTGAATTCTGCGCATGCGTGCCTGCTTCTGGGAGACGCTGGACAGTGTTTGCCGTGAGATTATAATAGCGCGGTTAACCGGTTACCATGGTAATTAAAATAAAATGTGTAC
>NW_025732686.1:0-1141 GCF_021292245.1 Micropterus dolomieu
GGGTTCAGGCGTGGCCTAAGTGGGTATCTCGTTCCCATAGTGTCGTCACTGACGCAGTTCGAGTTCCCTCGAAGGGGAACGTCTCGGGTTACGTATGTAACCCTTGTTCCCCGAGAAGGGGGACGAGACACTGTGTCAGTCCGCCATACCTCACCCCGCCTGGAGTACCTTGCTTCATAGAAAAGGGCTAATGTGTCCTGTGTGCCGACGTGCTTATATACGCCTCTGGTTATGCCGTCACACGCTACCGTTCTAGCAACACCAATAGGATTGGAGTAGTTTCATTCATAATTCAGTCCTGCCACGCCCAGAGGCGTTCCCATAGTGTCGTCACCGACGCAGTGTCTACAGTGTCCTGCAGACTGTTTTTTAGGCTGTTTATGTTTGATGTGGAGAAACTTTTGTATAGCGATATCATCCTACAGAGACTAATTAAAAGCCTTGTAAGCTACTACTTATTGTAGGATTTTACAGTAAGCCTACTGCTTTGAAATTTATTTATTTTTCTCCCCAGTCCATTTCACACCGCCTGTCACAGCCATTAAAATAAATGGGTTTCATTTTGCTTATGTGAGGCTGAATATTATGAGCAGTTCAGTAGGGATACTGAAATTAATTTTAATATTAATGTAGGCTATTTTAGGTTAGCTATCTTATAGGCTATCACCGAGACTGGTCATGTTCCACCAGTCTCGGTGGAACATGTTTGCGAAGAGGGCGCAGGTAATGAAGGGTTTTCTGTCTCCGAAATGGTCATGATATACCCACATGTGCAGACATGTGAGCATATCATGACCATTTCGTTTGTCTGTAGTGTTGCAGTTTGCTCTTAGTTTGTAAAATATCACGTTCTGCTGCCAGTGGACTTGTTCATGTCTTGATAAACAGCTTTGTGTGACGCTTATCCAGATTGTGATTGTTAGGGTTAGTGAAGCCAGATAAAGATATCCTGGGTAGGTTGAACTCGCTTCATGTTACAGGCCCCACAGCTGTTGCAAACAGCCGCACGTGCACAGCAACCAGTTGGTTTGATAACCAGTAAGGATACAACACCGATCATAAATAGAACAAATTTCAGCTGCTTAGGCTTCATAAATGGTTTTTGACTTACCGTTTTTCCCTTGAGATATTTTCATATTCA
>NW_025732687.1:0-1757 GCF_021292245.1 Micropterus dolomieu
GTTTGTAGGTTATCACCCCTTCAGCAGATGTCGTCATCCAGGTTTATTTCATCCCTCTTTTGCCCTTCTCCTCCAGGAGTCTGAATTTGATTCAAACAAGCACCTAGACAGCCCGTCAGAGGAGGAGCCCACCACACCCCGAATTATGACGACCAGCCAGAACCCGAAATATCAGCTGTACCTCAGCAACGAGATGAAGACCAACGGGGTGAGTGGCAGGGATGCAGATGGTCTAGGAGGCACCGGGTCAGTGGGGGAGAATGGCCCCAAGCTGGCCCGATGGGAGACCACCCGGCTGGGACTGAACCACTACAGGGGGTCCCTGGAGTCCCTGGCCTCACGGGACTGGGACAATTCGTCTGACAGGGTGGGTGAGGCAGACCGTGGACTTATGTTTGTGTGATTCAGATCAAGGAGATTAGAGACAGTTTTTATGATAATCAGATGCTTTTTTACTGCTGGATATCTGTGAATCCAGAAACACAGAACCAATTATTAAACAGTGCCATCTCCTGGACAAAACCTAATATTAATAATAAGACTTAATTTCTTGCTGGTGCCATAACTTTGTGAATTGTAATTATACTTTTTATTCTAGTGCAGAAATCTTATTCTGTCTTGTTTCAAAATCTTCAGAATTACTTTTTGGAAAATGTTAACACCTGTTTTTCCACTGTTGTCTGGTCTTCTGCACACTTTTTAGATCTCAAAATTATCAAGACCCCCACCGATTAGTGGTCAAGTTTCAGTATATATATACACACACATACATAAGACAAGTGGTACATGTCTTATGTAGCATTAGTATCATCCTATTTTCCTTTCCAGTTAATGAACCGCGTCTGCCTGTTACCACAATTATAACCGAGTTTCTAAACTTCTTCTGGATTTGTTTTTGGATCCAAAATTCTGAAGACCCCCAACAATATAATTTTTTTCTAATTAAATGATGGTTGAGAAACTCTGAATTATACAAAGACAAAAGTCTTTTATCCTGCATCAAATTGAATCCAATCAGTATCTGAACCTTTCATGCAAAATTGCAATATGACTTATTTTACTGTACTTTAAATAATACAGTATTTACTGTCTGCTACAATAAATAAACTGACTCACCCAACAGTAATTTGCCACATGGTGCATTTGTAATTAACAGCCAACTATACAGTCAACCTTTTTAAATAATAAATTGTAATGTAATTAATAACCTCCATTAACCATAACATTTGTCCTATTTTTGTAATAATTTTAAAGAGCTTCACTGTTGAGGTCGACGTTCCTCCTCATCCTGTAATTCTGATGTTTTTGATTGATACATCAGAATTACAGGATGAGTCAAAGTTATTTAATTGGATTTTGATTATATTTGAAAATCGGTTTAGTTTTAAATTGATTACATCAACAGGGTTGTTGCCCACATTTAATAAATACAGCAGGTCACCACATTGTCTGTTTGTATTTGATATTAAAGTAAGAGCAAAAATTTTCATGCAAACTCTCTCTCTTTTGATATTGATTGGTCATTTTGTTTGTTTGTTTGTTCACAGTATGGTGTGGTTGACAGCCCTCCAAGGGTGTTCAACAGTCCGTACAGCACGGCCACCTCCATGGAATACAACCCCATGTACCGAATGTCTGAGTTCAAGGTTTGTAATTTGGATGGAAAAACTGAAACACTGTCTTATTTCTGTATCTTGTTTGTTTTTGTTCCTTTTCCACATACATTGACAAATGTAGGAGACTAACCCCCCCCCCCC
>NW_025732688.1:0-1507 GCF_021292245.1 Micropterus dolomieu
AGCAACAGAAAGTTCCTCTGAAATCAAGTTCTGATCTCAGCAGTTAGTGACGGAGCAGTTTACACGCCAGTACTGCAACACACCGGGACAAACTGACACCATATACAAAGAAAGGAATAACGCCATGCATTACATTTACCAAATTTACAGTTTATAATAATTATTAATTAACGATTTTATAGTAGACAGCGTTTCACAACGTTTATATATTTTCCCCTAACTCAACAACTCACAAAACTCTGATTTTTTTTTTAAGGGAGTTAAAAAAATCGCACAGACAGGAGAACCGTTTTCTCTTCTTTAGAAAGTATGAAATTGTCCGGTCTTGTCTAATCTTGCGCACTCAGCAGCAACACGTTCTCCAGGTGGGAACGTCGCCATGAGTGATGCATCGTTTGTGGTTGTAAAGTCGGGGCACATCTGGACTGTGAACGCGGCCGTTGTGTATCATAAATGTGCTACTCTCAGCGCCATTAACAATCAATCAAATTGTCCAAAGCAAACTGTATAGAAACCGTTACAGCTCATAGAAGTAACACGGCTTTAACGGGAAGCTAGCTCGCTAACTAGCTTACCGAGACGAGTCTTCATCATCCACAGAGCAACAACGTTACGCGCCTCCTCTTCAGATGCTCCGGTATTTCCAGGAAAGCTCAACTTTGTTGCACCCCTATTGGATACCCATTTAGCTTGGATTGCACAGAAAACCCAGTTATGATAATTTGATCTTCTCAAAAAGACGAATGATGAAAATGCATCTGTGAGGACAAACATTGTCTTGCTGAGGCTAGTGAAACAGAGGTTAGCTTTAAATGGCTCTGATAAAGGGGCTTTATCAGAAACCATCAGATTGGTTTTGTTTTGTGTGATTACCACATTACCATCATGCCCGTAGTCACCACCCTTCTGGGTATTACAGGCATGCTGAAGAATGAAAAGGGGAGATGTGTGTGTGACTTTAAAAAGATATTGGGAACCAGGGGCCGTATTACAAAAACTTCCTAACCGGCAGATCCTACCCTAACTGCTTGGTAACCATGGTAATAAGGGTTAGGAACTGATATAGGAAAAAGGCCATTACAGATTAACAGTTCCTAAGTCAATATTCCTTTCCTAACTTTAGATAAGAAAAGTGTATTACAGAAGCATCCCAACTTCGTAAAATCTTAAATAAACTCTCCTAACTTTAGGAGAACTGTTAAGCTGTCCTAACTTTGACTTTTCCACCAGGTAGTGTTTGCTAACTCGTTTAATCCGCATGGTTGCTCTTTTATTGCTTTTACACTATCAACAAAATGTCAACAGGCGGAACTTAATTGTTTCTATCGATGTGTTTGATGACAAAAGTATGTCGCGATGTAACGCTAGATAATGTCTCATTATATAACATAGCCTAATGTGAAGGCTTGATGTAACAAAAGGATCCTAATGCAAGTCTTTGATAGGAGGAGATCGTTAAATTCAAGAAATACATGAAAAACATGATGACGTTAGCCCGCAGCCTTTA
>NW_025732689.1:0-1825 GCF_021292245.1 Micropterus dolomieu
TATTAGGGGTGTGGGCTGTATTAAAAGTATCCACTGTTCTCCCATGCTCTAACACACAGTAACGATGAAATGTGTGCTGTTCTCACATTCTTCCTCTGTATGTACACATAAACAACAAGGCAGGGAAATACAAAAGGAATTTATTTTATTGTTTGGGTACATTATTGTTCAGTGTACATGGTCACATCTGAAACAAACTTTACGTGCTTGATAACTCTCCCACCCCGCAGACATCTACACGTCAATACCGATTTATATTCATAGCGGCAAGTGCTATGTAGCTCCACATAGGGGACACAGGAAGTGACATATAGCACATTCATGCGGCGTCGGAACCGCGTAGGAAATTCACAGCCGCACCGGCAGAGCTCCAGAATGTGCGACTCGGCCGGCTCACGCGCGGACGCGCTTACAAGTGCGAGGGCCCGCCCAACGCTGCTTGCAGCTTTAATTATCACTCGTTTTTCAGTTTGGATTACAGCTTTTCCTCCTGTCTTGTCTGCTTGTTCTCTTCCTGTCTCTTCTCCGTGTTCTCTTCCTGTCTTATCTGCACGGTCCCTATAGAGAAAGTAGATAATTTTAGTTTAATGAGTAGATTTTACTCTTCTCTCCTTGTACATCTCAGACATGTCATTTTCTATTATTTCTTAATAAAATAAAATTATTGATTAAAAAAACTAAATATATATTTTTTGCTTTGGTCCATATGTTGCAGCTTTAAGTCAAAAGTGTCTGAGTGTTATAGTGTCACACTTCAGCTCAAAGGGATTCATTTCATGCATTTAAACAATAAAGAAATAAGATTTAACCTGTAAATCCAGATAAAAATAAAATATTTGTAAAAGATTTAAAAGTCAGCATATTTCTTTCAGCATTCACTGACAATATAAGCATGTAATAAATGGTTTATTACACACTGATATAGTTGTTAGCAGAGATGCACTCAGTGGCCACTTTATTATTTACAGCTGTTAAATCTAATGCAGTCCAATACAACAGCTGAGCCATGAATTCTACCTTTACAAAGACACAACATATTCTCATCTCAGGGCATCAACTACCAATGCCTTTGTATTTGTTATTGTGCAGCAACACAAAGGAGGCTAACCCTTGCTGCTAGCACATCAGCTGTAAGGCTGACAGCTTTAGTGTTAGCTGGTCGACTTGCATCCAATCACTGACTACGGTTTAGGCACACACCCCTGTGAGGGTTAGGGGCGTTGGGGGACTGTCAACGCCCTGGTGGCGTCTCATACAGACACTGAAGGGAGTCAGTGTCTGTATGAGACGCCAGATAATAATAATAATAATAATCCTTATTTTTAGAGCACTTTTCAAAAACAAGTTACAAAGTGCTTTAACAAGTGTAAAGAATAATACAAAAAAACAAGATAAGAGCATGAAAAATTAATATAAAATTAGTAAAATAGAATAAAATAAAAGGGATAAAATAAAGTCAAATGAGATCGGGAAAGGCTCTCCTATAAAAGTATGTTTTAAGAAGGGACTTAAAAGAGTTCACTGACTCAGCCGACCTGATTTCCTCGGGCAGGCTGTTCCAGAGCCTCGGGGCCCTGACAGCAAACGCTCTGTCCCCTTTAGTTTTCAGTCGAGACTCTGGAACAGGCAACAGACCTCTGCCCGAGGATCTCAAGGTACGTGCTGGTGCGTATGGGACTAAAAGGTCAGAAATATAACAAGGTGAGAGGCCATGAAGAGCTTTAAAAGTGATCAATAGAATTTTAAAGTCAATTCTAAAACATACTGGGAGCCAGTGTAATGAAGCTAAAATAGGAGTAATGTGGTCATATTTCTTTGTTCTGGT
>NW_025732690.1:0-1318 GCF_021292245.1 Micropterus dolomieu
AGAAAACGACTCCTTTTGCATTAGAGTGAATGGAGCGCAGCCAGAAAAGTGTCGGACCTCAGTTAGAGCGAGTCCTATACTGCGCTGTGGTTGGCCAGCTGCGTATTCGGGTCAATTAGGGTCAATTAGTGTGATGTGTCATTTACAAATGCATTGTGATGAAGGGACATTTCCCAACTTAAGAAGTTGCCAAGAACTGCCCAAAGGCACCATTAACAATGACCACCGTGCAGTGGGTTTGTATGTGTAAGTTGCAATGGTAAAAAATCTTGTGTTCTCCAGATTCAGGTAAGCGAAAGCTGCATTTCTGTGCCGCATTTGGAGAAGCCTTGAAATGGGACGGCCTCGTCAAACTCTTATGTGACGTATGACGTATTCAGCCTTGAAATGTGGCCTTCAAAGGAGGCAATTAGGACAAAGGGAGTGAGTCACTGCTTGGATTCACAATACGTCATATTACACTGCTTCAGAGTGACTGGAGGTAAACCAAGGTATCCTGTGTTGTACTAAGTTGGTGTAAGCTAAAAAAGCCCTGTCTGCATCAAGATTACGAGGTGGATGGTGTTCGATAACGTTCACTTGTTTAATTATGCATAAATAAAACAGTTGCATATCAGAGGAATGTGACAACTGATATCAGATGGTACAACATCTTGCGAGTGAGTGCAACTTGATGTTGGACAGAAATAAAGGGTTTACAGGGATGTACTGGGACTGAAATTCAGCCTGGGACTTTGAGACGGAGAGGCCTATTATGCGAGCGCTGTGTGGGGGTGCGGAGAAGGATTTTTTGCAGTTATTTTAGCGTTCTACTTGTATAGAGTGAATTTTATTATGACGAAGACCTTCAAGAAACTTTTTATGACACCTGCCTCTTAAGTTTGTATAAGCAAGGCGCCACTGCACTGAACAAGACGAGGTCAGGCAAGCCTGAGTCAGTCAGAACGCTAAAATAGTTAAATATAATGAAAAACTACAATGCAGTCTCATAAAATAGAGCTGTGTGTGTGTGTGTGTGTGTGTGTGTGTGTGTGTGTGTATGTGTGTGTGCATAAAAATCAATTCCCTCAGCTTCAGTTCTGAGTAGGCCTATTTCTGGCTCAGCTTCCGCTGTGCTGGACCCTGACTCTGCTTGTACTGATTGTACAATTACATATGCATGAGAAGAACATCAGTAATAAATATAATAATAATAATAACAATAATCCATTCTCTAATTCAATCTATGGATAATTGCCTACCCAGCCCTGCACACTGACCCTGTACCTGTCACTGTTTCTGGTTCCATTGTCCTTCTCCTCCTTCTGCTTCTTTTCCT
>NW_025732691.1:0-1337 GCF_021292245.1 Micropterus dolomieu
GCCAGAGCCCTGACTTAAACCCAATTGAGCATCTCTGGAGAGACCTGAAAATGGCTGTCCACCAACGTTTACCATCCAACCTGACAGAACTGGAGAGGATCTGCAAGGAGGAATGGCAGAGGATACCCAAATCCAGATGTGAAAAACTTGTTTCCCAAAACGACTCATGGCTGTATTAGATCAAAAGGGGGCTTCTACTAAATACTGAGCAAAGGGTCTGAATACTTATGACCATGTGATATTTCAGTTTTTCTTTTTTAATAAATTTGCAAAAATTTCTACATTTCTGTTTTTTTCTGTCAAGATGGGGTGCTGAGTGTACATTACTGAGATATAAAATGAACTTTTTTGATTTTTGGAAAATGGCTGCAATGAAACAAAGAGTGAAAAATTTAAAGGGGTCTGAATACTTTCCATACCCACTGTAGATGCTCTCCCTGACGTAGATGCACTCCCTGACATAGAGGCTCTCCCTGACGTAGAGGCACTCACTCTGGACTCCTTTCTACACTAAATACATACATTAAATACACTTTTGTATAAACATTGTGTAAACATATACTAACTGTATAATTATAATCTATTATAAAATCTAATCATTTGTCAAATGATAGGCTATACTCCCTTTAGCAATTAAAACATGATTAGATGTATTATAATAGATTATAAACAACTTTGTTTTGTTTTTGTTAACTTAATAAATAAATAAATTTGGGCAACCTAACACTGACATTTCTCACCTCTTTTTCCATGTGTATTTCTCATCCCTTTTTGCTGCCTGCAGAAGTCCCGACTGTCCCTCAATGAATGCATGATAATTTAAAGTTTAATCTAACTTGAAGTTCGGCTTTGACCAACCCCACTGACATCCTGTTCCTTTTGTCTGACCAGACATCCTCCATGTGGCTAAATACACGCTCAACATAGGCGTTGCTGACAGGGACAGAAAAAACAAATGATACCACTTTGAGCAATTCAGTTGCTGCTTTCTCCTTCTTGAAAAAAAAAAGCCTATTTCTTGTCTGGTGCCAGCTTTTCTGGGATGCTTTCAAATACATCGCTCAGTACAGTGTAGTTCTGATACAGTTTGTCTTCGTCAATGCTCAAAGCTAATTTGTTCACCAGTCACTCGAGAGCATCCCATTCCATTGGACCGCTCAGTCGCAGACAGCTAGCGTTAGACATAACTGGATCATCAAAATCAAAGTTAGCCTCCAGGTATTGAAGCAGTCTTTTCAAAGAAGCTGTCGACCCGTGTTGCATACTCCGTTTGGTCTCTTGCACTTAGTTTTCGGAATGCTTGCTTTGTTTTACTACCATAAAATCTGTCTGCACAA
>NW_025732692.1:0-1205 GCF_021292245.1 Micropterus dolomieu
GAGAGCGACACAGACAGAGAGAGAGAGAGAGACAGAGACAGGTAGAGACAGAGAGACAGGTAGAGACAGAGACAGGTAGAGTCAGAGAGACAGGTAGAGACAGAGAGAGACAGAGAGACAGGTAGAGACAGAGAGACAGAGACAGGTAGAGACAGAGACAGGTAGAGACAGAGAGACAGGTAGAGACAGAGAGACAGGTAGAGACAGGTAGAGACAGAGACAGGTAGAGACAGAGAGACAGGTAGAGACAGAGAGACAGAGACAGGTAGAGACAGAGACAGGTAGAGACAGAGAGACAGGTAGAGACAGAGAGACAGGTAGAGACAGGTAGAGACAGAGACAGGTAGAGACAGAGAGACAGGTAGAGACAGAGAGACAGAGACAGGTAGAGACAGAGACAGGTAGAGACAGAGAGACAGGTAGAGACAGAGAGACAGGTAGAGACAGGTAGAGACAGAGACAGGTAGAGACAGAGAGACAGGTAGAGACAGAGAGACAGAGACAGGTAGAGACAGAGACAGGTAGAGACAGAGAGACAGGTAGAGACAGAGAGACAGGTAGAGACAGGTAGAGACAGAGACAGGTAGAGACAGAGAGACAGGTAGAGACAGAGAGACAGAGACAGGTAGAGACAGAGACAGGTAGAGACAGAGAGACAGGTAGAGACAGAGAGACAGGTAGAGACAGGTAGAGACAGAGACAGGTAGAGACAGAGAGACAGGTAGAGACAGAGAGACAGAGACAGGTAGAGACAGAGACAGGTAGAGACAGAGAGACAGGTAGAGACAGAGAGACAGGTAGAGACAGGTAGAGACAGAGACAGGTAGAGACAGAGAGACAGGTAGAGACAGAGAGACAGAGACAGGTAGAGACAGAGACAGGTAGAGACAGAGAGACAGGTAGAGACAGAGAGACAGGTAGAGACAGGTAGAGACAGAGACAGGTAGAGACAGAGAGACAGGTAGAGACAGAGAGACAGAGACAGGTAGAGACAGAGACAGGTAGAGACAGAGAGACAGGTAGAGACAGAGAGACAGGTAGAGACAGGTAGAGACAGAGACAGGTAGAGACAGAGAGACAGGTAGAGACAGAGAGACAGGTAGAGACAGAGACAGGTAGAGACAGAGACAGGTAGAGACAGAGAGACAGGGAGTCAATGCAGCTAAGCAGTTTGGGTCAATGTAAATTTACCCAGAAAACGTAGC
>NW_025732693.1:0-1192 GCF_021292245.1 Micropterus dolomieu
GTGTCTTAGGACTCAGCGTCTCATTCACAAATAGTTTCCACCACTGCTCAATAGCAGTTGCTTGGATGCTGGTCGAGTTTGTGTGCCAGTGAACTCTCTCTCTCTCTCTCTCTCTCTCTCTCTCTCTCTCTCTCTCTCTCCCCCCCCTCCCCCCCCACTATGGCTGATGTGGAAGACAGCTGCTAACATCTGTAACGTCCTGTGTAACATCCTGTGTCCTTAGTAGCTTGTGTTTCATCTTAACTCCACATCACTCATTATTTACTGCATTATTGGGGCAGTTGAGTATACCTAGTAAGCTCACGTTGCACAGTCAGAAATTCTTGCTAATCTAGTATAGAGTCCAGGCATTTCTTGTGTACACAAAATCCACATATAAAGCCAGTGGCGTCACTACATGCGAATCTGATGTTGTACTTTGCAGGAATGGTATGTTTGTATGTATGTATGCAATTGCGAACACAGCCATTCTCTCACACATTCACAGATGAACATTCTTTCAGCACAAAGCTGTCCTTCTGATATACAAGAATGTGCTGTCAACCAATAAGACAAGTGAAGGACGACAACCGAAAGCCACACTGTGTTCAACTGGAGAAGAAGGCAGGCGTGGAATATGGACTGAGACCATGCTGATGATATTCTACCTGAAGTCCGGGGGCGAGCCAATACAGCAGATGTTCAATTGTGTCATTATGTGGTGCAGCAGAATTAATGGAGTGAGAAGCCTGATATGATACTAGCTGACTCGAACAAACTTTTCTTCCCGACTGGCCTCATCAGCGAAACCTAATATAACTTCAAGTTTACGCTTGTGAACATTTCTGTCTGGCATACTGCTACAATAATTTCTTTTTGTCTCAGTGGACACAGCTGTAACTGCATTCCACAAACACTTACTGCATGTATGTTCACAAAGCCTGTGATTTCATTCACAGAAAAACCATATACCGAGAAAAAAAGAAAACCAGATTGGTTGCTCCCCCCCTCCCCTGTTCCTTGCTGCCTTTCCTTCCTCAGTCACAGCCAGCCCTGCTCTTCATGGCCAATTAGTAGGGCCTCTAAGCTTCATTTCTGTCACATCATCTCTGTATCTATTGCTGCAGAGAAAAGGAGAGAGACTGAGTAAAAAGAAAGTGAGAGAGGACAGTGGCAATGGGCCAATTTCGTCCATTTTCCAGACTCCCTTGGC
>NW_025732694.1:0-1830 GCF_021292245.1 Micropterus dolomieu
GGAGAAAACCAGGCACTGCTCATCACCTGTCCAATACAGTCTCAACAGTGAAGCATGGTGGTGGCAGCATCATGCTGTGGGGGTGTTTTTCAGCTGCAGGGACAGGACGACCGGTTGCAATCGAGGGAAAGATGAATGCGGCCAAGTACAGGGATATCCTGGACGAAAACCTTTTCCAGAGTACTCTGGACCTCAGACTGGGCCGAAGGTTTACCTTCCAACAAGACAATGACCCTAAGCGCACCGCTAAAATAAGGAAGGAGTGGCTTCACAACAACTCCGTGGCTGTTCTTGAATGGCCCAGCCAGAGCCCTGACTTAAACCCAATTGAGCATCTCTGGAGAGACCTGAAAATGGCTGTCCACCAACGTTTACCATCCAACCTGACAGAACTGGAGAGGATCTGCAAGGAGGAATGGCAGAGGATACCCAAATCCAGATGTGAAAAACTTGTTGCATCTTTCCCAAAACGACTCATGGCTGTGTTAGATCAAAAGGGTGCTTCTACTAAATACTGAGCAAAGGGTCTGAATACTTATGACCATGTGATATTTCAGTTTTTCTTTTTTAACAAATTTGCTAAAATTTCTACATTTCTGTTTTTTTTTCTGTCAAGATGGGGTGCTGAGTGTACATTACTGAGAAATAAAATGAACTTTTTTGAGTTTTGGAAAATGGCTGCAATGAAACAGAGTGAAAAATTTAAAGGGGTCGGAATACTTTCCGTACCCACTGTATTTAGCTGTTAAGTTATTTTCAGGATAAATTGTAGCTCAACTTTGGTGATAAAACTTTGGGTATAAAACTTTCCATATAGTGCCATCGTTGGGACCAAAAGCTAATATTCCCATTAGCCTTAGATGTACTTTGTTCTGTGCTAACTGGCAAACGTTAGCATGCTAAAATGCTAACGAAAATGGTTTACTAACTACTGAGCCCGGTGGTTCATGTTCACACAAGCGAGGTGAATCTCCGCGTCTTTATTCGCGCGAATTTGATCGTTTATTATAATAATACTCCTTATTTGTAGAGCACTTTTCAAAAACAAGTTACAAAGTGCTTTATTCGCCCGAGTAGCCGAAGTACCAGCTGTATTAATGTTCGTTGTAAGTAAATGTTCGTTGCTAACTGAAGTCAGAACTCACCGGAAAATCCGGTTGTTTCTGGTTTTCTCTTCAGTCTCTCATGTTTCCTTTCGTTTCTGTGCGTTTAAAGCAGATTCATAAAACCTCAGGATAGGTGTGAAATTTTTGCTCAAGTTGAGCATGGCACGTTCAGTTCCCTATAATTATAATTACAATTTTTGTAGTTAAGTAATATCTGTAGCCAGGGACGTGCACAGGGGGGTTGCTCTGGTTGCCCGGGCAACTGCCCGTTTGCCTTTCCTGACTCAAGTTGCCCTTACGACTCGCCCTTCCGAGAAAAAAAAATAAAATAAAAAAATAATCGCGATCGCAAAGCCTCATTCACTTCCATTCGGGCACCGAAAGTGAAAGTCAGTAGGGGAAGGGCAAACTCTGTTTAAGTGGCTGCACTGCTGCAGCGCTGCCTGCACGTCAGTCGATTCTGTTCCCTACCGGAATTCCTGTTTCCTTCCTTTATGCAATCATACTACAACAAATCATGCGTAGTTTTGCCCAGTTACCATACGTGATACGTACCAACAGAAGTGAATACGAGCTAGAAGCGCAACTGAATGTACGGGAAGCCAAAAGGTTAAAAAAGGATTGTATTTTTTTCCGAAATCTAAGCGTTTTTTTATTTAATATTTTATTAGAAGCGAGTTTTCCCCATCTGTCAATTCAATCTAGATTATTTATTTTCAAATAA
>NW_025732695.1:0-1431 GCF_021292245.1 Micropterus dolomieu
CAACAACACAGAGGCCCTCTACAGGAATGGACAGAGCAGGCTATTCTTCTTGGGGAGGCTCAGGACCTTCAATGGGTGCACCAGGCTGCTACGGATGTTCTACCAGAACAGGCCAGTGTCATCTTCTTTACTGTGGTGTGCTGGGGAGGTGGCATCGGGACTTGTGGCGCCAAGAAACTGGGCAAGCTTGTGAAGGCCAGCTCGGTGGCGGGGTTGGAACTTGACATTGTGGAGGGAGTGACAGTAGGAGGATGAGAGGGAAGCTGAAAGCCATCATGGACAACCCCTCTCATGCTCGCTATGATGAGCTGAGGCAGCTCAGGAGTACTTTCAGCCACAGACTCATCCAGCTGCGCCCCAAAGCACCTAGGAGGCTCATTTGTGTCATCTGCCATCAGACTCTACAACGCTACAGCACCCAGTATATTCCACCTCCATGCCGCCATAGCACCCAACATCTCCCATCTACATCTCCCAAACATTTTATATATTTGATCCTGATTCTACTTGATTGGATTGCGTTGATTACGGATTAAAATTTTCTGTATTTTGTTAAATTTGCACTACATTCTCCTGTGCTGCTGTGCCAAATTGAATTTCCCCTATGGGGGATCAATAAAGTAACTTCTTAACTGTTAAGCTTAGTTTGCTACGAACCTTAAAATATGGCACATTGTTGTAAACTGCTGCTGGCTGAGACAAACCAGCCGCTCCTCTCTCTACCAGCAGTAACATTACCTGCAGGCAATGAATAACAGACGCAGCAGGGGGGAGGACAGAGGAAAGAGCGATACGGACTCATGTCTGAGATCTTTATTTTTTTCTAAACGTCACTCAGTATTTTGGAATATGATTTATTTTGACATTTTAGATTTGTTTCCAGTGAGATGTTACTGAGATTGTAGAGTGACTTTGCTGTTGTAAACTTTACTGTTGCTGCTGTACAAACAACATTTAGTTGTATTTAAAATATTTAATTATAGTGAATTTAAAAACAATTAAAGCTGCAAGCAGCGTTGGGCGGGCCCTCGCACTTGTAAGCGCGTCCGCGCGTGAGCCGGCCGAGTCGCATATTCTGGAGCTCTGCCGGTGCGGCTGTGAATTTCCTACGCGGTTCCGACGCCGCATGAATGTGCTATATGTCACTTCCTGTGTCCCCTATGTGGAGCTACATAGCACTTGCCGCTATGAATATAAATCAGTATTGACGTGTAGATGTCTGCGGGGTGGGAGAGTTATCAAGCACGTAAAGTTTGTTTCAGATGTGAACATGTACACTGAACAATAATGTACCCAAACAATAAAATAAATTCCTTTTATATTTCCCTGCCTTGTTGTTTATGTGTACATACAGAGGAAGAATGTGAGAACAGCACACATTTCATCGTTACTGTGTGTTAGAGCATGGGAGAACAGTGGATACTTTTAATA
>NW_025732696.1:0-1144 GCF_021292245.1 Micropterus dolomieu
GTCTATAAAACACTAGAGAATAGAGGAAATGCCTTTAAATGTTTCAAATGTTTTGTTTTGTCTGACCAAAAGTCCAAAACCCAAAGAGATTAGTTTTCTGGTTGATTGACTAATTGATCAATTGAATACTTGATTAAGTGACTAAAACTAAAACGCTAATAATAACAGTAGGAATACTACTGATATTATATCTTGTTGTTTTTATTTTACTTCCAATAAAAGTAAAATTGTATTGTGTAAACTTTGGAGTTTATCTTTTCAAATTTGAAGTAGGGTAACAACTAACAAGTATTTTCATTATTGATAAGTTTTCCTATAACTTTCTAGCTTAATAGATTAATTGTTTAGTCTATGTCATAAGTAAGGAAAATGCCCATTGTAATTTCTTGGAGCCTAATTTGACAAAGATATTTAATTCATTGTTATATAAGTATATAAATCCTCACATTGTAGAAAAAAGTGTTTGGCATGTTGGCACCTAACCCTGACTAGAACTATGAATCGAGACTTTTTTCTCATTTGTTCAGGCACCTGTGAGTCATCATTTCTCGTACAGTATATTTACATTTTCATCCTCTTCAGCAGTTCAGTCCCTCTGGGAATTTAATTCCATTCATTCATTCAGACCTGATGTTTTTCTCATTAGACTTCAGCTCATTCATATCAGCTGGGACAGATTAATCATGTTAGGTATTGACCCAGGTCAGACTGCCAGCATGATAAATAGGAAGCACAGTCATTCAAAAACATATTACATCATGAAACTGTCCAGTGAGATAATCTCACTGGGAATAATGAATATAAAACATAAAACAATACAGGCAGCACATGGATAATTCATCTGGTGTACCATAATTTAAATAAATTATTTCAGTCCTTCATACACACTTACACATACATTTGTTTGTGCATATGTTCTAAAAATTTAAATATGTCATCATCATCATCATCATCATCATCATCATCATCATCATCATCATCATCATCATCATCATCATCATCATCATCATCATCATCATCATCATCATCATCATTCTTTGGGGCTGCACGGTGGTGCAGTGGTTAGCACTGTCGCCTCACAGCAAGAAAGTCGTGGGTTCAAACCCCAGATGCCCCGGCCTTTCTGTGTGGAGTTTGTTTACGT
>NW_025732697.1:0-1222 GCF_021292245.1 Micropterus dolomieu
AACATCCAACCAACATCCACCCACATCCACCCAACATCCAACCACATCCAACCAACATCCACCCAACATCCACCCAACATCTAACATCCAACCAACATCCACCCACATCCAACCACATCCAACCAACATCCACCCACATCCACCCAACATCCAACCAACATCCACCCAACATCTAACATCCAACCAACATCCACCCACATCCACCCAACATCCACCCAACATCTAACATCCAACCAACATCCACCAACATCCACCCAACATCCAACCACATCCAACCAACATCCACCCAACATCCACCCACATCCACCCAACATCCAACCAACATCCACCCAACATCCACCCACATCCAACCAACATCCACCCACATCCAACCAACATCCAACCAACATCCACCCACATCCACCCAACATCCAACCACATCCAACCAACATCCAACCACATCCAACCAACATCCACCCAACATCCAACCACATCCACCCAACATCCAACATCCACCCACATCCAACATCCACCCAACATCCAACCACATCCGCCCAACATCCACCCAACATCCAACCACATCCGCCCAACATCCAACCATATCCAAACACATCCGCCCAACATGCATCCACCCACATCCACCCAACATCCAACCAACATCCAACCAACATCCAACATCCAACCAACATCCACCCACATCCACCCAACATCCAACCACATCCAACCAACATCCACCCAACATCCAACCACATCCAACCAACATCCACCCAACATCCCACCCAACATCCACCCACATCCACCCAACATCCCACCCAACATCCACCCAACATCTAACATCCAACCAACATCCACCCACATCCACCCAACATCCAACCACATCCAACCAACATCCACCCAACATCTAACATCCACCCACATCCACCCAACATCCCACCCAACATCCAACCAACATCCACCCAACATCCAACATCCACCCCAACATCCACCCAACATCCATCCAACATCCACCCCAACATCCACCCAAAAAACCAAGTTTATCGAAGGTTAAATCTGCTGCAAAAAGCTGCGTCCTAAGCAGCGATTTAAACGTTTGTAGGGTCTGTGCAGCTTTAATAATATGCACGGGGAGGCTGTCCCATAGGATGGGGGCGCCCACTGCACTCGCCCTTATTTTTTAGCGTTGATCTCGGGACATCCGAGAGCAGCTGATTTGTTGACCTCAGTGTTGTGACTGGAGAATGGT
>NW_025732698.1:0-1260 GCF_021292245.1 Micropterus dolomieu
CATACATACAGACTATTGAGACTTTTAAAAAAGGACTATTGCACTATTTATCTGTATTTTACACTGATGTTTTTACCTTGCTTTTATGATCTTACCTGTAGCACTTTGAGGTTTTTCTTAAATGTAAAGTGCATTAGAAATAAAATGTAGAATTATTATATATATATATATATATATATATACATATATATATATATATATATATATATATATATATATATATATATATATATATATATATACATATATATATATATACTTTGCATACACATACATGAACGTACTATATATCTTGGGCACAAAATAATACTCTGACTGTCACTTGCAGATGCACACTATTCAGCATCTAAGGCCATAATAGAAATTCTGGCTTTTAGAAGTGCGTTCCTCTTCTCTCAAGTATCTGCTTTCATCAGCCATATTCAAAAACCCTCTTGACATTTTTCTACAAACCGATAGCACTCCAGCATTCCACCATTTCCAGTTCTCAATAAACTACTGAGGGTGTCTTTTGGACAGAGTGACATTTTCATCATGTTACCAAGTGTCGCCCACTGAATTTGTAAGTGAATTCCTCCTCCAGAAAATGCCACAATGGCCACAACCCCACCCTTTCACCTCCTATTACGTCAGTTTCCATTGCAAGTCAAGGTCGTAAAGTGAATTTCAGCCAGGTTTTGAAGAACATACACACAACACAACTAAGATTGCACACACATATTGACAACCTGCATTTCTCAATGCTCACCTGCTCTTAAAACATTCAACCCTAATACATGGTTATTCTTAGGTTCCAGTTTAAAATGCACCCCTTGTTTGCTGCAGGAAGTGCCGTTTGATGCCCTCCGCTACATGACTGGTGAGTGTAACTATGGAGGCCGCGTGACAGATGACTGGGACAGACGGACCCTGCGCACAATCCTCTCTATTTTCTACACCTCAAAGCTCCTCGAGGACCGGGACTACAAGTTTGATCCCAGCGGGCTCTACTATGCACCAGATGAGGGAGATGTAAGAAACAGAAAATCCCACAAAAGTGCTATAAATCATTGCAATCACCAGGTTTAGCATCAAGAAGGATTTTTTTTAGCTTAGATTTGGCTGTAAACACAAAGGATGCATAGAAGATTTAAAGAGATTACAAAATTCCACATGTTATTACCAGGGGAAATTAGTACAGTATTTGGCATAGAGTTGGGCAAAGTCTGTTTTTAGATACAAAGCAGGGGGGCTGTTTTTTACTTTTATCATCTAAGATAT
>NW_025732699.1:0-1084 GCF_021292245.1 Micropterus dolomieu
AGTAAGCGTGTGTGTGTGTGTGTGTGTGTGTGTGTGTGTGTGTGTGTTTAAAAAAAATATATATTCAAAATAAAATAAATAAAACCATAAGTGTGTGTGTTAAAAAAAATAAAATAAAAATAAAACCATAAGCGTTTGTGTGTTTGTGTGTGTGTGTTAAAAAATAAAAATATATTAAAAATAAAATAAATAAATAAAACAGTAAGCGTGTGTGTGTGTGTGTGTGTGTGTGTGTGTGTGTGTTTAAAAAAAAAATATATTCAAAATAAAATAAATAAAACCATAAGTGTGTGTGTTAAAAAAAATAAAATAAAAATAAAACCATAAGCGTGTGTGTGTTTGTGTGTGTGTGTCAAAAAATATATATATTAAAAATAAAATATAAATAAAAATATAATAGAATAAAAAATAAAACAGTAAGCGTGTGTTAAAAAAATAAAAATATATTAAAATTAAAATAGATAAATAAAACAGTAAACGTGTGTGTGTGTGTGTGTGTGTGTGTGTAAAAAATCTCTTTCTCTTTCTCTCTCTCTCTCATGTTAAGTGTTTTGTGGAGCCATGCAGTTTGTTGACATGTTAAAAAATACAGAAGCAAGAGAGAGTATTGTAGTTTTACTGGTATTTATGTTTTGAAATGTTTGGTGCCCCACCATTTTTACATTTTACACTGGTCAAATCGGTTGTTGTGGGATATTTCAAGAATATCTATCGTAGTTGTTTGTAACAAGAATAACACCAAACTTAGTATGTTAACAAATAATTACACAACTCTATACAGACACATGTCGTATATTTCAATTTGAATTTAAAGAAAATTATTTATGCTCCATGATTTCTGTCATCTTGAGTAGGCTTGTTCCCAGTAAATGTTTTGTTCCTCCCCATCAATGCACTCCTACAAATAAAAGCTGTATTTGTCTTTTTAAGGAAAAGGTTATCTTGCCTATTTAAAGAACAATTAATTGCCTAACACATACAGATAACACATCAAACAGGATTTTTATGGAATGTTAACTGAACTGGTTTTAGTCTATGGACATTAGACAATTTTAACTGTAAAATAAGAAACCAAAGTAATTCA
>NW_025732700.1:0-3504 GCF_021292245.1 Micropterus dolomieu
GTGTCTGTTATGACTAAGTCAAGAGTGTGGCCTTTTGTGTGTGTGGGTACTGTGACATGTTGTGTGAGATGTAAGCAGTCCAGGAGTTCAAGGAACTCTGCAGCAGGGCGGTTTGTGGGGGAGTCAACATGAAGGTTGAAATCTCCCATAATGAGTGTATTATGGGTAATTGCACAGAAAGATGTGAGTAGATCTTGCAGCTCAGTGATAAATCCAGGGTGTGGTTTTGGGGGGCGATAGATGAGGAGTATTGTTATTACTTCTTTATGTGATCTGAGTTTGAATGGAAGACACTCAAATGTGGTCAGCTCTGGCAGTGGAAGGGGGGTGGCAATTAGGTCTTTGCGATGGATGACAGCAAGACCTCCACCCCGGCCGGTGGTTCTGGCCTTCTCCAGGTATGTGTATCCTGGGGGGCAGGCTTCATTTAGTGCGAGATATGAATATTGTTTGTGCCAAGTTTCAGTGAGGCACATCATGTATATTTGTTTTTCAAGAATATGTTCAGATATTAAACCTGTTGACCGCCTCGTCTGTCCTGGATTCCGGTGACACCACATCGCTCACAGGAGGAACACAAGGACGGAGATGAGATTGTTGTAGTGCAGTGTGAAATGAACAAGGTGAGAATACCTGTAAGTTGTCGATGATGCTCCTGTTGTTAGCAGTGGTGTTGACATGGTTTTCATCTGTTGGGCAGTTCAGTGGGCCTGGACATTGGTGGATGTCCCCGGATAGCAGGAGGCAGATTGCGATGATAAATGCGAGGGTTTGTTGTGGTTTAAGCGTAGTTTTGGTATGTGTTGAGAGACGGCCGAAGAGGTGCGGATGAATGAACGTGGCAGCCAGGACGTGTTTTCCAAATCCAAAGTGCTTGTTTGCTTGCTTTATTATTAACAAGTGTGAGGATGACGGTCTCAAATCATAGGAATCTGTCAGTATTTGACCGGTGTCGGAAAAGGCAGAAAGACTCATGAGAAGTACATGTATGAAGAGAGCTGTAACTACCCCTGCTGTACCTGGCGCGGCCATCTTTCGGCATCCCCACGCAGGAGCCTGCACATTGGTGCAGAAAATGTGTCTAGAATGCAGGAAATTAAGTGTTTAATGCTCAAAATCTTCTGCTTTATGGTGGTTTGGGGGAATATTCCAGTATATTTAAGAGAACTGCAAGATGGTGTATTGGTGAGGAGCGTCTGACCGATTGACCAAAAATGCCAGGACCAATTTTTTTCCCACGTCCAGCCCTGGTTTCAGGGCAGGATAAGTGAATGGAAGGTAAAAGATATTATATTAGTTATTACATTAGTTATCAAAAGGAGATCACACAGAATAGCTTACATGTATGTGATTTGGTCGTACACTGCACTGTGACTTTTACTGTCCTGTTTTACCCGGTTTTTATTTTTGATTTTCTATTTTACCCTTTTAAATCTGGATTTACAGCGACGACTGTATCTAAAGAAGAGTTAGAGTCCCTAAGTAACTAAGGGGGGGATAGAGTGGGAGATGGGGAATCAAAGGAGTAAAATAAGCAAAGGTGGGAGACCTGCCCGTTTTTATTTTCTATTTAACTTTTAAAACTTTTTTATATTTCCCTGTGGCTTTTATGTTTAATGTAAAGCACTTTGAATTACCTTGTTGAAATGTGCTATACAAATAAACTTGCCTTGCCTTCTAATGGATTAGTTTTAGTCGATGAAAACTGAAGAGATAGTTTCTTTGTCTTTGAATGACGAGAGAGAGTTCAGAGATACAGTTTGAGATAGTTTTAGGGAACTGCTTTTCTTTGTCAGAAACAAATTAGTACAGACAGAGGCCCAGAGTCCTAGACTTTGAAAACTCCTGTCTTAGACTTTATGATTTGTGGTTTTCAGTTTTTTTTTATTTCTTTTGGACCTTTTTTTTTAAATGACCTGCCTTTTCTCCGGGCCTGCTAGCGCTTCAGCAGCTAGCTCCCTGGCTGCTTCCCCACCGGCCTGCTTAACACACTCAGCCCGCTAACTGCCAGTCGGGCTGACTCCAGTTCAGTCTCCTGTGTTTTTTGTTAACTGTGTAATGAAATCAGCCCAATCTGTTAGCTCTTCACCAACTAACCTGTCAGCTGGTCCCTCAGCTGTGAAGTCTCAGTAGGAGACTTGGATCTCGCCGCCCTCATGCCACTGTGCAGTCCTGCCCTACCGAGTCAGCACAGAGCAGCTCTTCACCCTCTAAATCACCACTGCTCAGCTCCAAGTCATCGCTGCTGATCGACCCTTCATCCTCATCGCTGCCCTGCTCATTGTCCACTTCAGTTGAAGGTTTATACATTGTTAAAGCGTTACTGAACACTTTTTCCTGAACCAGTATTGTGTTACCAGAAAATAATTCTAAGCTCAAACTCAGCACCACAGACCTTTAGGGCTATTTGGTCAAGACGTGCAGATGGACAGACGTGCATCGGTTGAAACTACCAATCATAATGGAAAAGCAGATACTTAACAAGCTTACGTACTAACTGCCAGCACCTAGGTGACCTATACAACACAGGCCAACTCCACGTAGCTCTTCAGTCCCATCCTCTCCTTCAGGGCTCTCCAGTGGGTGGAAGCCATCCCCAGTTTCACTGTCTGGGGGCTACTCACCCACCGACCACAAGATTGATCCCCGGAAACGTTCCCAACACACAGAATAGAAAATACAGGCAGAGGGCAGGCTCTCTGTGGGTCCAGACACTGCCACGCACTTTAATGGGTCAGAAGTGATGATGATAATAATAATAATAATAATAATAATAATCTTTATTTGTAGAGCACTTTACAAAGTGCTTTAACAAGTGTAAAGACAATAATACCCAAGAGACAATAATACAAAAACAATACAAGATAAAAGCATGAAAACATTAAAAAAAGACTAAAATACACGTTTAAGATAAATATAAAATTAGTAAAATACAATAAAATAAAAGGGATAAAATAAAGTCAAATAAGATCGGGAAAGGCTCTCCTATAAAAGTACGTTTTAAGAAGGGACTTAAAAGAGTTCACTGACTCAGCCGACCTGATTTCCTCGGGCAGGCTGTTCCAGAGCCTCGGGGCCCTGACAGAAAACGCTCTGTCCCCTTTAGTTTTCAGTCGAGACTCTGGAACAGACAACAGACCTCTGCCCGAGGATCTCAAGGTACGTGCTGGTGCGTATGGGACTAAAAGGTCAGAAATATAACAAGGCGAGAGGCCATGAAGAGCTTTAAAAGTGATCAATAGAATTTTAAAGTCAATTCTGAAACATACTGGGAGCCAGTGTAATGAAGCTAAAATAGGAGTAATGTGGTCATTTTTCTTTGTTCTGGTTAAAAGCCTGGCAGCTGAGTTCTGGACAGTCTGGAGTCGATCAATAGATTTTTGGGTTAAAAAGGTGAAAAGGCTGTTGCAATAATCCAGGCGTGATGAGATGAAGGCGTGTAAAATGGTCTCGGTGTCCTTAAAAGTTAACATAGATCGAATTTTTGCTATATTTCTAAGTTGA
>NW_025732701.1:0-1122 GCF_021292245.1 Micropterus dolomieu
GGTCCAATTTGAAACTTGTGGCGCCTGTCAGGGTACTACACAGCGGAAATACTGTGATATAAGTGATTAAACCAGGGCGAAACCGTTAAAAGGGAGCAAGCATTTCATCCTTTTGCACACGATTGAGTTTGACAGGTAAATGTATCATGCTAATCACTGATTTCACCACTTTCAGCACTGTTTAAGGTTGTTTCTGATTTTATTTTGCACTTATATTAAACACACGTGCGTGAAAGTAGCCAGTGTGCACACAAAACACATTTCCACGGCTGAAAAGTACAGAAAACAAGCAAAGCACTCATCCTCCGCAGGCACCAGGTTGAGATTCTGCAGCGCATGTGCTGCTCGTGCGGTGGTCAAAATTGTGCAGGCCCACGTTCGCAGATTAACACGTTGACAGGGAAGATGAGAGGGAAGTCACACTTTAACCCGAAAATATTGCCTTAGAAAGGAGGCCGCCAACGTATGCGCTGCGCTCCGTTGAGGCGATATGAGAGAATGTGAATAATATTTCCTCAATTGCCATTTATTAGAGACTAACGGCATGTCAATCGAGGTCAAAGTATGCACGTGTTTCAATCCCCTGGGTAATAAGAGGAGTGGGCACAGCAGCACATGTGACGTGCTCGAGCAGCCTATATGCTGTAATTTTTGGACAAAAATTAAAATTTTGACAAAAGAATTGAAAGTAAATTATTTGGCAGACTAAAATCTCGCCAGAGGAAGGGCAATAAGAATTTTGCTGAAAAAGACCAAGAGAGGTGGTGTAAACGGCCATGCATCATATATGCTGTAGGCCTGCAGCACATGTGTCGTTTCCAACCGCCGAGTCACGTGCTACTTTGTTACTTACCAATTGAGCTGGGGAAAACAAGGTTCCTCATCCCAAGGGTCCGGCCGCTCCCCTGAAAGAGTTTCCTCATCACCGACCTCCCAGGATTGCCGGTCACAGGGCTCTGGCCGTCGTCAGCTCTCTCCTCCTCCTCCTTCTCCTTCACTGCTGCTGCCGCAGCCGGTGCTGGTGCTGCTGCTGCCATACCTCCTGAAGATGCTACCGCAGAAGATGCTGCAGAAGCTGCCGTCACCGCCCCTCCTGCTGCAGTTGCCACCTCCACCGCCCCT
>NW_025732701.1:1142-2378 GCF_021292245.1 Micropterus dolomieu
CACAACTCAAGGACAAATAAAATCACCCTTACTTCCTTATTTTCTCCAGCTGGTCCAGAAACCTCCATGTGTGGAGCTCTGAGCTGCCCATGCTTAGAAAAAACAAAAATGACTTCACCCTGCTGACTTTGGAGAAGGATTTTTCTAGCTGTTTCTGTGAGGGGCAGCTTCCCTCATGGTGCCTCTGGTAGTCAGTGAGGTATTTGTCTGTGAACACACATAGAAAACTGTCAGATTACACGTGGAAACCTTTTATCACTCACTCACGTGCTACTTTGTTACTTACCAATTGAGCTGGGGAAAACAAGGTTCCTCATCCCAAGGGTCCGGCCGCTCCCCTGAAAGAGTTTCCTCATCACCGACTTCCCAGGATTGCCGGTCACAGGGCTCTGGCCGTCGTCAGCTCTCTCCTCCTCCTCCTCCTCCTCCTTCTCCTTCACTGCTGCTGCCGCAGCCGGTGCTGGTGCTGCTGCTGCCATACCTCCTGAAGATGCTACCGCAGAAGATGCTGCAGAAGCTGCCGTCACCGCCCCTCCTGCTGCAGTTGCCACCTCCACCGCCCCTGCTGCTGCAGTCGCTGCCTCCACCGCCCCTGCTGCTGCACTTGCCGCCTCCACCGCCATCCCTGCTGGCTCTGCTGCCCCTGCCACCTCAGGCTGGCTTGGACCCGCTTCGCCCTCTGCTGCGCTGTCCCTCTGTCCTTCATGGGAGCTGGATGTAGGCTGTCAAAAACACACACAAAGAAAAACAGGCCTCAGTTGGGCACATGCTGTCTGTTTGGACTCTGGCCTCGGGCTAGCCAGCTTCACTCACCAGTTTCTGGGTCAATCGCCTGGCTCTCTTCTGGAGCTTCTTAAATTGGCGCCTGAGGTCGCCAAGCTCCTGCTCCAAGTCTTTGTTCTTCTGCTGCATTGTCCTTAATGCCTGTCTATGCAGCACGCAGTCTGGTTTGGAGCACATCTCCTCCTCCTCCTCCTGCACATCCTCAGGGACTTGGACCTCGTTGTCCCCCTCTTCCTATAGCTCCAGGTCCAGGGCTGTTGCCATGGGAGGCGTGGGGTTGGTTGCCCTGAGGGCGGCCAGCGACGTCAGGGTCTTTCTCCTCCTGACAGCCTCCATGTGTGCCTTCACCTCCTCCGGTGCCAGCTCAGGGTGGCTTCCCAGGAGGTGCCTGTCCAGTCGGGTGCTCTTGTACGAGCACCCAGAGACCGGACAGGCACAAAGCCTGACATTGAC
>NW_025732701.1:2398-4100 GCF_021292245.1 Micropterus dolomieu
TGCCTCTGGTAGTCAGTGAGGTATTTGTCTGTGAACACACATAGAAAACTGTCAGATTACACGTGGAAACCTTTTATCACTCGCTCACGTGCTACTTTGTTACTTACCAATTGAGCTGGGGAAAACAAGGTTCCTCATCCCAAGGGTCCGGCCGCTCCCCTGAAAGAGTTTCCTCATCACCGACCTCCCAGGATTGCCGGTCACAGGGCTCTGGCCGTCGTCAGCTCTCTCCTCCTCCTCCTTCTCCTTCACTGCTGCTGCCGCAGCCGGTGCTGGTGCTGCTGCTGCCATACCTCCTGAAGATGCTACCGCAGAAGATGCTGCAGAAGCTGCCGTCACCGCCCCTCCTGCTGCAGTTGCCACCTCCACCGCCCCTCCTGCTGCAGTCGCTGCCTCCACCGTCCCTGTTGCTGCAGTTGCCACCTCCACCGCCCCTGCTGCTGCACTCGCCGCCTCCGCCGCCTCCACCGTCCCTGTTGCTGCAGTTGCAACCTCCACCGCCCCTGCTGCTGCACTCGCCGCCTCCGCCGCCTCCGCCATCCCTGCTGGCTCTGCTGCCCCTGCCACCTCAGGCTGGCTTGGACCCGCTTCGCCCTCTGCTGCGCTGTCCCTCTGTCCTTCATGGGAGCTGGATGTAGGCTGTCAAAAACACACACAAAGAAAAACAGGTCAGTGTCTATGCTGTCTGTGTCTCTGTGTCTAATAAAGTAAAAATATTTATTTAATAAATAGAGTCTGTCAGTGGAGATGGGAGATGTTGGATGCTGTGGCTTTGTGGAGTCTGATACCTTTGATTCTAAGCTCTTTGAGTCTGAGGCTGAAACTGCTCCTCAGCTGCCTCAGCTCAACATAGAGAACCTGTGTGCAAAGGCATTCACCATTCAAGTTTAAAATCTGTACATACTTTTTCAATTCAGTGTTAAATCTGTGTGGATGGACTAAAGAGAGATTTTTTGTCTGAACTGCTGGGTGAACGTTTGTGCCTG
Source organism: Micropterus dolomieu (assembly GCF_021292245.1). NCBI lineage: Eukaryota > Metazoa > Chordata > Actinopteri > Centrarchiformes > Centrarchidae > Micropterus > Micropterus dolomieu. The sequence continues at coordinate 3,385 of NW_025732701.1, forward strand.
AAACTGCATTTACCATCAAAACTACAGGAAAAATACAAAGAGATTAGTAGATTTGTTTTTCAAATTTATTGGAACAAAACTGAAAAAACAGATCTCCGCCTTCACCAAACTATATAAATAAAAAAACATCAGTCTCCTTCCATGGGGTCATACTCATCGTCTGCAAAATACTGGAGAAAAAATATATATATAATGAATGCACATAAATATGTGAATTTAAATGATTTTTAGTATAGACTATACATTACGTTCTCATCATCCTCAACTAATTCAGGATGAGGTGGAGGAGGAGGAGGAGGAGGAGGAGGAGGACGAGGCACAGGCTGGTGGTCATTTTCCTGCAAAATGGCACAACCCAACAGTTGTTAAATATGACTGAATAATCAGAATTCACAGATATACAATAAACAATATAATTAGATGCCAAAATTCAAGCCAGTTAAATAGCATTCAGTGTCCTGTTTGACGTAATTCCACACCAGTATTTCAATTCACACTATTCATTGAAACATCAGTGTGGGATTATTTAAACAACAATGCTGACAGCTATAGAAGTAGTTTGAATGACGAAACTGTCTTCAGTCATGGTGTTAACAATTTTAATAATGTAATATTTTGCAATATATGAAATCCTGGCATGGTTGCTGTGCTGAAACTGTAAAGGAAAAGTGTAAAAGCTACTTTCACCTCATGTCATTAAGAAAAAAGTCATTAAA
>NW_025732702.1:0-1088 GCF_021292245.1 Micropterus dolomieu
GTCTTTCACTGTTAGAATGTACATTTGATTAAAATTATAGATCGTTGCATTCTTTGTAAGTGGGCAAACCTGCAAAATCAGCAAGGGGTCAAATACTTATTTCCCCCACTGTATAAAGTAACCACCCAATTCATTCAATGAAAAGCATGTTATAATGACTAATTAAGAGGTGAAAATGTATGGTATATATTTGTGTGAAATACTGTACTTGTTACACTGAAACTATACTGCTAGAGAAGCCTAGTTTACTTAGTTGCCAGTTGACTGATTTCACAGATAAAGATGTTATGTGTGGAGGACAGCGTGTTATTTAAATGTGTTTTTTTTAAGTGTATAACATAGAATAGGTCATGGTAAGGCCATGCACTACTTCATCCCCCTTAGAATTCATATGCTTACAGATCTTTTTGGCCTGTTGCAAGCTCTTTGGTTCATTAAGACGGTCTCTAAAGACATGTGTATAGAATATAGAATGTGCCTTTATCTCTGAAGACCTTAGCTGACAGAAATGCAATTGGAGATCTACATCAGAGCTTTAATATTTCATATACTATGGCTGGGTTTAAATCTCAAATGTTCTGTGACCTTCTCTTACCCAAGCTGTAAAGTAAAGTTGCACCAAGATTAAGAGGAAGAGGAATATAAAGAAAATAAGCCTTATATTTATACTAAGATGCAATGGAATTTGTTACAAATTTAGCATGAGACAAAGGGAATATACAGCAGCTCAAGTCAGTCTCACTCAGGTGAATAACACCAAATGATTAGGGAAAGCAATGTCAAAGAAAACCCACTCAAAGATTTAAAGATTTAGATAGCTCTTCTCAAACATGCCTAAATCTTTTGCCATGCGAGCAACGTGACTCTAGGGATGGTAATGTTGGTCGGTACACCACTTTGGCTCAGACTGAAATATCTTAAAAACTATTGGATGGATTGGTTTGCCGTAGAGTTTTGTCCACACTTTCCCCAGGATGAAAAATATAGACTGGTAATCCCCTGACTTTTTCACTAATGCCACCATGAGGCTGGCATTTGTGGTTTTGAGTGAAATATCGCAACAACTGCATGTTAGACTCAAACGCATA
>NW_025732703.1:0-1101 GCF_021292245.1 Micropterus dolomieu
AAAAAAAAGCAGATAGCACTGCATTTTCTATTTCATGGAAAAAAAATTAACGAACCTCAGACTGAAGCCCAGGGGGATGAGGTAAGTACACTTAATAATTTATTCCAGGGCAGAAGAAATCGAGAAAACAGAAAAAAGTAATCCATATGAGTAATCCCCAATTTTACAAAATGTACCTGTAATCTGATTATTGTCCATTATTTTGTTACTTTTTTTTGTATCCTGATTATGTAACGCCATTACATGTAATCCGTTACTCTCTAACCCTGCTCATGCACAGGAAACAATTCATACAACATTACTGCTTCAATTTTGATCTCAGCTTCAGTTCATGTGTGTATCTACTACACAAACATAAATACAGAAACATTAAGTACTACACAAACAAACTTGACATTTCTTAGCATATTAGAAACCAAACCCTTCAAAGTGAGCAGTCTGGATATAACCCAATAAAGAAAAATAATAAAAAGTTAATATTAATTCTTATATAAGTTAGTGTTAATTCTTATATTTCAACAGTTATATAATTTTTGTTGGGTTAAAAATGTTGATTTACCAGAGTAGTTCAGCAGGATCAATGTAAAATGTGAGACATCTAAGGTGTATCAGTAATGTATAATAATGTATGACATTAAGTATTGTAAAACTACAGCTTCATCTTCTACACTGTGCCTGAGCTATCAAAAGCAACACAAATCACACCAATGCATACACCAACCCTCTGGGAGACACACACACACAGAATATCGCTTTCCAAATATTGTCCCAGTGTTATATCAGCTTGCCAGGGGGTGTATCATGATGAACTATGTATGCCTAGTTGGAGACATCATCAGCTACCTGGGGAAGTGTTCAGCGCTCTGAGAGTCTGCGTCCTGGTGTCCCACCTGCTCTTTAGGAAGGAACATCCTCAGGCGGAAACCACCACTGCCTCCTCTTCCACCCAAGCGGAAATCTATTCATCAGCTGCTGTAATGAACTCACTGTACTGTGTGTGGAAGGTATGCATACACGCCAACAAGCATGGAGAAACAGTACGTTACAGTGCTAAATCCACACTGTTAGACTACATTCAAGTCAAATCCATTAATTTCAGAG
>NW_025732704.1:0-3863 GCF_021292245.1 Micropterus dolomieu
GTCCAGCAGAGTCTGGTCCCTGCTGCTGCTCTGGGCTTCAACACAACACACACAGAGCTTTGAGAGTGAATAATGATGGTGGAGTGATTTGAGTCCTGGACAGTTAGAGATCCTCATCTCACCTCTGAGCTTTGGTCTGGCTGTCATGTTCCCCACACAGAGTGCTTTTAGAGGGAGGGACTCCCTCCTCTCTGTCCTCACACTGACTCATGCTGCTCAACTCACATCCACTTTCACCTGGAGAGGAAACACAAATCATTCATCTGCACATCAACTCAAATCCTCCTTTCCATCATTTCTCCTGGAAAAAGATCAGCTGCTCCTCCACTGATTGGCTGCTAGTTTCTGTTTCATATCAGTGGCAGCTGAATGCAGTCAGACAGCAGCGTGAGGCAGAGGAAGCTGCCATCAGCTGCTGGACTTCTACTATCAGTCCACTAGATGGAGGCATGAAGCTGCAGCCCACACACACACCTGCATGGAGGAGCGGATACATTCATTGACTCACCACTAAACAACATTACAGCTCTACACAAACAAACAGGTAAGCAGGTGGCCTGCAGCAGTGAATCACAGCTCATGGAGCTAATTAAGATACTTTAAAACACTCAAAATCATATTCCATAGCATATCATTGTCTTCCATAAACCCACATAGAAATGATAGACGTGACAACCATCATGTTTTTTAATGTTTCTTCACTATCCCAGTAATCCAGTGATGGTTGTCTGTATCTCCACGGGTACACTGCTAACAGCTAATTCGGCTGTTTGTATTGGAGACAATTTGACTAAATGGAAACACATATATGATTTAATATTATAAAAAACAAGGTATAGTCCACAGTTAGGTCACCGACTCCATGCTGACATTATCCCCGATACTTCCTGTTTAGATCACCAAATTCCAAAACTTAGAGCGTGATTAACCCCCAACTAAAAGTAAGACAATGAATAATAACTGTGGACATTAAGACAAACAAACAGCAACTTACAGTTTCTTCAAAGCATTGAAGAAGAAGACTCTCACTCGACGCCAGCAGAGACAAGGCTTTGACACAGGTCTCCTTTAACTGCAACTCGCAGCAAACAGAAGCAGAGAGAGGCTCAGTTTCTTGGCACCACTTCAGGTTTTACTTCAGGTGTTGTTTTTACCGTGACGGTAACTGAAAGCACACAAGGAAACAGTTTATCTCCAACATCTGTGTGTCAAAGATTCCTCATCTGTTTGTCATATAGAAAGTGACTTGTTAGGTCTTGTCTGGACAGTCACTGTCTGTTTTTAACAGCTCCCTGCCTGCCTTAAACCCAGTCCACTAGTCCTGTTACACCCAGTCCACTAGTCCTGTTACACCCAGTCCACTAGTCCTGTTACACCCAGTCCACTAGTCCTGTTACACCCAGTCCACTAGTCCTGTTACACCCAGTCCACTAGTCCTGTTAAACCCAGTCCACTAGTCCTGTTACACCCAGTCCACTAGTCCTGTTACACCCAGTCCACTAGTCCTGTTACACCCAGTCCACTAGTCCTGTTACACCCAGTCCACACATGCAAAATGAAATGATGCTGGTAATTTTGAGTGGGTTTTCAAAAGGATCTGAGCCATAAGATCCAGCTCCCTCCAAAGAGTCAGAATTCTTATCACTATTTTCAAAGGTAAAAACATGAGACTCGTGTGGATGTGCGTCAGGTCGGCAGCCTGAGGGCTTCTCTTCCAAGTTCATATGTAAAAAGAGAGACCTGCTCATTATGGTGACTCCTCCCACAATCAGTCCTGTGCTGCTGCTTCACAATCATACCTGATTTTATCAAAGCTTGCAGACTGGACTGAAGACAAAGTCCAGAGAAACCAGTTCACAACGCTGGTAATTCCCCTTCCGGCCCGCCTCGGCTGACTCCAACCCCCGACGACCAGCCTTCCTTTGAGGGAAGTCGCCTCGCCATCTTCCCAGGTGGCTGTGGTGGTCATCGGAGGCGACCTGGTCACCATGGTTCTGGACGTCAAGACCAACTCCATGGCCCTCCATCGGTGGTCCGACCGGTATCTACCCCGCCGGTGATCCAATCGACTCCTGTTCCTGGTCCCTCATCGGTGGTCCGACCAAACCAGCTCCGTTGGTGGTCCAGCCGAGGGGGCGCCCGCGGTTATGTAGCTAGAAATGTCTCATTCTAAGGTAATAAAAACATAACGGTTCATTATGTGAGGTCTTCATACACCACTGAGAACATAGTTATGGATCTTATATTGCATTTCTGTCAATAGAGCCTCAGAAATATGACACACTGGACCTTTAAAATAAGGAGTGTTTCTCTTTATTGATGGTGATGTGGCGCCTCTAGGTGGTGATGAGATGAACTGCAGGACGTCAGTTGTATTAACACAGAGGACATGAATTGTTTTTAATGATAAAACATTAAAATCAAGTTTTTGGAATTAAACTTATGGCTGCTGTTAGATACCAACAGTGATGTGTTCAACACAAAGCTTCATCTGGATGTAACTGGACTGTTAAAGAGAGGAAAAAATGAGAACCATTGCACTGGAAGCTCCTCTCTGAGCACTCGAATCTTTATTTTGGGTGTTGTACTTCAAAACTCACGTGGCCTCATAACAATCCAACCCACAACTGGTTTGAGACACTGCATCTATCTTTTCGAGCATTTACTTACTCCTGGTGTTCAACAGTTAAAGATTTCTTTAGAAGCCCTTTCATTTCATTCTGTTTTTATTATCAGTAGTTGTTTTGCACTCAGATGTCACTCAAAATTTCATTTTGTCATGACCCGGCTCCTATTCCATGACGTGGTTGTTGATAAAGGGTTATGCACACAGTTTTACTGACAAGAGGAATCATATTTTTTTAGAGAAATTGCAACAGAAAGCATTTACTAAATATATGACAGACAATGACTAACATGAAATGTCAACAACATGTGCGTGTTTTCAAAAGTGTTTTTTAGAGATCATGTGTTTGTTAAAGGGAAATCAAACAAAATGTCTGACGTCTCTAAGTCAGTGGCCAATGGTGCTCAACAGCCTGAAAGAAGAGGCAGGAAGTTCATGGTTTGTATGTAGAAAATCGTCAGACAACAAGAAATAAACTAGCAAGGCCTGCTGACACAGAAGCTAGACTCAGGGCTTATCCAACTGCGTCATGCATTATTTAACTAAAAAGAATGAGTATGCAAACTCATCGTCAGCATTATTATAAAGGCACAATAATGAACAGGCAACACTGGATTACCCCACATGGAAAGAACCTATATAAACATATATGTTTTAATATAGATTTTTAATATATTTGACAATTGGCCGTTTTCCTATATTATAGGTACATATATGCATATATGTGTACCTATATTCAATTCAATTTTATTTATATAGCGCCAAATCACAACAACAGTTATCTCACAGCGCTTTTCATAAAAGAGCAGGTCTAGACCGTACTCTGTGATGTTATTTACAGAAGCCCAACAGTTCCCACCAAGAGCAGCACTAGGAGACAGAGGCAAGGAAAAACTTCCTTTAAGAGGCAGAAACCTCGAGCAGAACCATGACTCAGGGTGGGCGACCATCTGCCTCGACCGGTTGGGGGTGAGAGAGAGAGAGAGAGAGAGAGAGAGAGAGAGAGAGAGAGAGAGAGAGAGAGAGAGAGAGAGAGAGAGAGAGAGAGAGAGGGATGGAAGGAGAGAGAGGGGAGGCAGCCTACACAATATCCACACAGAGGTACAGACAGTAAAGGTGATGTTGCTATAGACTAAATGAAAAATGGTACAGATATTTATAATAGTGTTAATGGTAACAGTCGTAATGTTAATGATTATAATAACAATAATAACAATAGGACTAGCAACAATAGTCG
>NW_025732705.1:0-3784 GCF_021292245.1 Micropterus dolomieu
GAGTCTCTACTTTGATGAGGTCCCAGTTTCTTTGGGTGTGGGGGAGTGTCTTGTAGGCTAGCCTGGAACTACAGAAGGTAGACTCATGAGCCATGTCTGAGGAACAGGAAACAGGGACAGGCTGAGGAGCTAACAGATGATTAGCAGAGAGACAGGACATGATGGCTTAAGACTCACAATCCCGAGCCTAAGCAGCTGCATGTCAGGTCAGAGTGAAGACTGGTTGCCAAGAGGCACGGATGAGAGCAGGTTGAGCAAGTGTTCAATCATCCGAGTAATCAGGGTCTTGTGCCAGTGAGTCAAATGTTCCTGTTGTAAAAATATGTTTCGTGTTAAACAACTCCATAAATCTGGCCTGTGACGCCTTCAGCAGAGGTCTTGTTGACCTCTGCTGCTGCATGGTCGACCTTTCATGAGTCAACACTCACAGCGTTAGTGTCAGGCCCACCCTACATCTACACACCTTTTCCTGGAAAGAATTGGTATTCAGTTAAATATGTATGTCTTGCACTCAGAGCTCAGTTACATTGAACAAATCACAACAAGTAAAACTAGCACATGTCTTGGTCCCATTTGTTCTATGATATTCTATGATACCAATTTTTTTTTTTACTCCTCCACTACATTGAAACTATTACTGACAATAGAAACACCCTGCTGCACGCTATCAGTCTACATTTCCAGCAGTGGATCAGTTGTAGAATGAAGCACGCCCTGCTTTTATAGTTCAAGCAACAGCTCTTAACAGAGGTCTGACAAAGCTCAACCCCTCACCTGACACAAACCAGGAAACAGCTTCTTATCCTTCCTCACTACAGAGAGACACAGAGTGAAAAACAGACGATCAGATTCACCTTCAGACCAAACTACCAACTTCCCCTGAGTGAGTTCAGCTACAGGAGAGAAAAGTGGAAAACTACAACACTGCTGCTTCAACCTGCTGACGCTCCACACACAGAAGGTGAGTTTGTGTCACGATCGTGGTGTGGAGGCAGGTTGGAGAACCCAAACGCAGGACACAGAGCGGAGCAGGTATGGTATAACGAAGGGTTTTAATAAACAAACAAAAGCGAGCACACTTACAGGTGAGTGGCTGAATAACTGAAATCCAAAAGTACCGGGAGACGAGACAAGACGAGACAAGCAAGGCTGGTTACAGGCAGAGAGTACACACGACAGACTGGGGGGTAACATGAACAATGACCGGACAAGGACAAGACAGAAACACCAGGTATATATACACAGGGACTAACGAGCAGGGCGGGAGCAACACAGGTGACAGACATGAGACTAACGAGGCAGAGAGAGAGCAGAGGAAAACAGAGAGACTAGACATGACAAGCAGACTATATAAACAGATACTGGACACTAGACAGGACAGAACCCAAAACTCAACATACCAAGGCAGATACTAAACTCAAAAGTAAACACAAAGGATGGCCAACCGGCAGAGCGTGACAGTACCCCCCCACCGACGAGCATCTCCAGACGGTCAACAAAACCCAAAACAGCCCAAAAACAAGGCACAAGCCGGCCCAGGGTGGGCGGAGGGAGGACAGGAGGAGGGCAAGTCGAGCCAGGGTGGGCGGAGGGAGGACAGGAGGAGGGCCAGACCAGGAACTCTCAGGAGGGTGGCCAGAGGGCAAGGCAAGGGGGCGACAGAGTTCGGGAGATCGCACAAGCAGGCCAAGGGGACAAAACAGTCCGGGGGAACCACCCAACAGGCAGATCATTCCCAGGAAACAGGGCAGGTAAGGCGCTTGGCCTAACATGCAGGGCAAGGCAGAGGGGCAGAACAGTTCAGGAGGTCGTCCCGGAGGTCGTCCCGGAGAGCGTCCCAGGAGGCCGTGCAGACCAAAGGGATCACGGAGTTCAGGAGGTCGTCCCGGGAGATGACCCGACAGGCCGTGCAAATCAGGGGGAAAACAGTTCAGGAGGCCGTCCCGGAGGATGACCCGACAGGCTGAGCAAATCAGGGGGAAAACACAGTTCAGGAGGTCGTCCTGAAGGACGACCCGACAGGCCGAGCAAATCAGGGGGAAAATACAGTTCAGGAGGCCGTCCCGGAGGTCGACCGAGTAGACCAGGAGAGCAAAACAGTTCAGGTGGGCGTCCTGTGGGACGACCCATGAGGCCGGGCAGAACCGGGGGGCCACAGAGTTCGGGAGGCCGCGCCGGAGGTCGACTCAACAGGCCGGGCAGAACAGGGGGGCCACAGAGTTCAAGGGGTTGGCAGGACGGCCAACAGTGAGGCAGCAACCCCACTGGGGGCCGAGCAGGAGGCTGACGGCAAGACCTCTCCGGAGGTCGGCACCCAAAGCTTGGGTGCTCTGGAGGCACAGCTGGGCTGAGGACCACCGGCGAGACAGCTGGGCTGAGGACCATGGACCGGACACGAGGAGCTGGAGTCGGTCTGAACACCGACTGAGCAGCTGGGCTGGGGACCATGGACCGGACACGAGGAGCTGCAGTCGGCCGGACCACCGGCGGGGCTGAAGCCGGTCCATCCGCCGACAGGACACGAGGAACAGGCTGGGCCACCAACGGAGCTGGTGTTGGTCGGACCACCGACGAGGGAACAGGAGTCGGCTGGGCCACCAACGAAGCAGGTGCCGGTCGGACCACCGACGGAGCACGAGGAACGGGAGTCGGCTGGGCCACCGGCGAAGCAGGTGCCGGTCGGACCACCGACGGAGCACGAGGAACGGGAGTCGGCTGGGCCACCGGCGAAGCAGGTGCCGGTCGGACCACCGACGGAGCACGAGGAACGGGAGTCGGCTGGGCCACCAACGAAGCTGGTGTTGGTCGGACCACCGACGAGGGAACAGGAGTCGGCTGGGCCACCAACGAAGCTGGTGTTGGTCGGACCACCGACGGGGCACGGGGAGCGGGAACCGGTCTGGCCACCGACGGAGACCTTGGAACTGGTGTCAGTCGGGCCTTCGATGAGGGACCAGTAACAGGTGTCGGTAGGACAACCGAGTGAGACCTGGGAGCAGGAGTAGGCCAGGGATCAGGCAGGTGGCTAGCAGCGCTAGCAGGCTGGGGATCAGGCAGGTGGGCAGGCAGGCTGCTAGCGGGCCGGGAATCAGGCAGGCGGCTAGCCGTTCTAGCAAGCCAGGGGACAGGTTTGTTGCCGACGGGTCGCTGATGGTGACCTCGTCGTCTCCGATGACCACCACGGGAACCCGAAAAGATGGCTAGGCGACTCCCTTCAAAGGACGACTCCGGGGAAAGCCTAGCCTCCAGGCTATCAGGCCATAGTGTAGCTGCCCGTGCTTCCTCTGACTCCCTGGCCTTCATGGTCAGGTAGGCCAGGAGAGTCATAGTCCCTGAGTCCTTGGTAGGTAGGGCAGGCGGGCGGACAGACAGGCTAGGCGGAGGACTAGCGGCGCTAGCCGAGCAGGATACAGGCAGGACAGGCAGAGGGCTGGCAGCGCCAGCCAAACAGGTAACAGACAGGACAGGCGGAGGGCTAGCAGCGCCAGCCGAACAGGTAACAGACAGGACAGGCGGAGGGCTAGCAGCGCCAGCCGAACAGGTAACAGGCAGGACAGGCGGAGGGCTAGCAGCGCCAGCCGAACAGGTAACAGGCAGGACAGGCAGAGGGCTAGCAGGCCGGAGAGATGACGGCCGGAGGCTAGCGGTCCGGGTGTTAGCCATTTCCAGGCTAACAGACTGAGGATCTGATGAGGACTTGGCTGGGGGATTGGCTGAGGTGTGGAGGAAGTCACAAACCCACCCAGGGAGAGAGTCTGCTGCTCCTGGCTGAGCAGCCAGGCTC
>NW_025732706.1:0-8856 GCF_021292245.1 Micropterus dolomieu
AGAGCGTTCAGCTATCAAGCTCCTCTCCTGTGGAACCAGGTTCCAGTTTGGGTTCAGGAGGCAGACACCATCTCCACATTTAAGAGTAGGCTTAAGACTTTCCTCTTTGATAAAGCTTATAGTTAGGGCTGGCTCAGGTAGTCCTGAACCATCCCTTAGTTATGCTGTTATAGGCCTAGACTGCCGGGGGATTTCCCATGATGCACTGAGCTCCTCTCTCCTCTACTTTCTCTCCCTCTGTATGCAATCTCATCCCATTATTGCATGTTACTAACACAACTTCTCCCCTTTCCGGTAGTCTTGTGCTTTCTCGTCCCTCTCCTCTCTCCTCCTATCACTTCCTGCAGGTGTTTCTGGCTCTGGAGCTGTGGAGTCTGGATCTGTGGTTGCGGGTCACCTGCTGCCCCCGTGTTCCTGCTCGATACCCTCTGCTACAACTATTGTTACTACCAATTGTGATTATTACTGTTATTATTATAATTAACATTATAATTAGAACAAAATTTAAAAAATTAAAACAACTGCTGTTGTGATTTGAATTGAATGTATTAAATGTTGTCATATTTTCATGTAATCAGAACTGTAGAATTAAAAGGGTGTGTGTTCTAGATCTAGCTGTTTCCTAACCACAAGTCTGGTAAATGTGATGTCTGGAAGAACATTTTGAGTTCGGAGGTTGGACAGTCTACATTTATTTGGCTCTTTATTAGTGGTATGTAGGTGATTTTTGAATATTCATAGGAGGCAAGGCAAGTTTTTTGTATAGCACATTTCAACAAAAACACAATTTGCTTTACATAAAACATAAAAGCAACATTGGAAAATATAAAAAAGACTTTGAAATACAAACTTTTAAAAGACTTAATATAGGAAGAAAACAGGACAGTAAAAGCTACAGTGCAGTGTAAGATATTAATCTACAGCCTTAAATTTGATTTAATTAAAGGCTGTGGTAAAAACAAGTCTTCAGTCTTGATTTAAAAGAACTGAGAGTTTCAGCAGTCTTGTTGTTTTCAGGGAGTTTTTTATAAAGCAGAAAAACTGAACGCTGATTCTACATGTTTAGTTTTGACTGGGGATAGAAAGCAGACCTGATCCCAGATGACCTGAGAGCACGGTTCATAATGAAGCAGAAGATCATAAATCATAAATGTATTTTGGCCCTAAAAAATTCCGTGCTTTTTAAACCAACAGCAGTACTTTGAAATGAGACTGAAATTTTGCCACTGTCTGATTAATCAATAATAACAGTAATAATTAGGAAGTCATCCAACGAAGGTTAAAATCAAGGGCAACTGGACTTGGTTGAAGATACTGGAAGACGTTTCGTCCCTCATCCAAAGGACTTCTTCAGTTCTGACTGACTGGCAGGGAAACTCAGCTATTTAACCTCAGTGGGGTCGTTATCCCGGGTCATCGATACCGCTGGTTCGTTAGTGTTCGTTGTTGCTGTGACGACAGTCGTTACAGTCGTTAAGACTACCTGTGGCCGAGACTGAACGACCATCGTTGGTATCTTCACCTGAGGCCAATAGGTTACGTTTGTTGAGTTTCCTGGGAAGTGATGAAAGGACAGCATTGTAAGTGGGGGATAAGTGGTGGCGTAGACCCCCTCCCCTGTTCAATGACGGCTTCTCCACCCTGGTGTAGATGCTTCCTTGACACCTCTTTCAAACCATCTTCTCTGTCTAAAATATGCACCTGGTGGTCCTCAAACGAGTGTCCTCTGTCCTTCAGATGTAAGTAGACTGCAGAGTCTTGACCTGAAGAGTTGGCCCTTCTGTGTTGAGGATGACTGAGAATCTTCATAGACAATTAGGAAGTCATGAACAAGCTGTTTGGTTTCTCCACCTGAAGAGCAGCAAGAATTTAATTTCACGCCTCAAACCCTCGATGTGTGCCTGTTTTCTAGTTTTCTGTTTGTACATTTGTTTACTTCTGGCTTCTCTCCTCAAGCAGCTTTTTTTTCAAAATCAGAAAAATAATTCACCAAATTATAAAAATGAGTCTTTGTTTTCTTTGGATTGTAAAAATGTTGAACTGGCTGAAGCACTGGTGTAAATACTGGCTGATGGATGATGACCTGAGGACAGAATTATCGAGCTATTTATTAGAGTGACGGAGATGGGGTGGGGGGGTGTAGTGCACTGTTTTTATTTTACCAATAGGAGGCGACACAGACTCACTCTGCAGGCCTCAGGCTTCAGATCCTGTACAGCAGAGTGGTGTCATTTAAAGCTTTGTGCAGACTAATTTGTTTAGACAAACTTGTTTTGTTAAATTGAGGCATTAAATCTCACAACACGCAAAAAACCCCCATTTTTTAGGGATAAAAATGTGAAAATAACAAACTTTTGTGTGGAATAACTTAAAAAAACACTACAAAGCACTGTATAAAATGCAAAACACCAATAAAAGTATAGACGAGAGTAAAATAAAAAGTACTAGTTAAGTAAAAGACAAAAATTTAATTTTAACAACTGTAAAATGTTTAGGAGCCATTTAAACAAAGAACCAGCCTCCACTCGCTGGCAGTCGAGGGGCCGGGCTCCTCGGGTTCAGGAGGACTCTTTGGGGTCAGCAGGTCAGAAATATATCTATATAATCTACACTACCAATCAAAAGTTTTATTAAAAAAATATTTTTTCTACTTTTCCAGAATTTCAGGTCAAGTAAACAACCTTAAATGGTACAAAAGTTAAAAACAATGTTTGTCACCAACACTGAGACATTTTCAGATTAACAATTAAATGAAGGAGTTTTGTTCATTATTTCACTGTAGGATCGGCTGATGACCAGTTGATCTGTCTCCCTTCATTAATTGCCTTTTTAGTAGCAATATTTTACAAATAAAGCTTCTGAGGGTTTATTAACAGGCTGTTCCAACAAGGACAGCTGAAGAAATTAGTTTTTCCATCAACATTCAAGGCTCCATTTACTACTACTGCTGCAGAATAACCAGAGATGGTAAAGACAAAGTTTAGGTCAGCAAATCTGAGAAATATTGAACAAACTCCTTCATTTAATTGTTAATTTTATGTCTGAAATGTCTCAGTTTTGGTGATGTAAAAAGTGTTTTTAACTTTGGCTGCTTGCTTTTGTGCTATTTAATGTTTTTCACCTCACTTGAACTACTTCAATAATTCAATACAAACTAGTAAAATGGGGTGTTAAAGGTTTGACCGCTAATGTATTTAAAAACATTGATTCATTAATGCAGAGACACTAAAATGTGTAATCTGTGGGACCTTATGAGGAGTGTTGCTGCTGCTTTTTTACAGGCTTATTTGTTTGGTCTTTACATTTTCTGACACAGTTAATGGTGTATTTGTAAAATAGCTGAGACTTTGTTCAGTGAGTGAACACGGCTGCACACAGACCCTCAGCAAAAGCCTCAAGTTGATGTTGCGTAATTGTATTATGTGCTAGTTTGTTTTGGAGAGTATCAGCTCAGGCTTGTTCTGCTTTATGTGTCAATAAAAGTTTATCTTGAGTTACAAAGAGCAGCGGCTGAGAAAACAATCTCAAATTTGTAGCTGACAAGAACTCTTTAAAGTGTGTGTAAAGATTATATCTGGCTCACCAGACTCCATTGAGGAAAACAGTAATTTTACCTCTCATCGTCATGAAACATTTCATTCAAACTAAACCCAAGTCTCTCAGTACTAACAATGTTTTTGTGGTTTCAAGTAATGTACTGGAGCAGTTTTGGGAAATATTTACGCTAGTCAACGGAGAGACAACACATTTCTTTTTATCCCATTTGAATTGTGCTCTGAATTTCACACATGATGTTTATCAATTTAAAACATACGTTTGTCCATCAAGAAAGTTGCAGTTTGTCATAAAACAGTAATATTTAGATTTGGGTGAAATCCGCTCAATGAGCTACATCTCTCGTCTCTAACATGTTAGCACTGTAATGCTAAGCTAATGTTCATTGCTTGCTTGCTACTAGCTAGGTAGCTTAGCTGTGTCCCACGCACAGATATGTTTTATCCAACGACTCCTGGTCCTTTAATCACATCATCTACTGGCCCAGAGGACTTAGGCTCTCAATGGGGTTAGGAGCAGTAGTGTACGGATAGTGACAGTTTCAGCAAATATGAGCAAAAGTTATTTTTACCGTTAGAGGACTTTCTTCTTATCTGATCAGAGAGTCAGTCAGAAGTCATAGCAGCTCTGAATGCATGCATTAAAGAGAAGTTCCAGTTGGGTCAAATCTCTGGTCTAATGGACAACTGATTAAACCACTTTAATGCAATTTATCCTGCACCTCCTCCAGCATAACTTTGTTCATCTTTTTATATCTGTCGGGGAAATTATATTCCTGGTGAGGGGCTGAGCAAATAATTGATTTACAACAAACTGAATTTATTTAACAAAAGAGAATAAACAGAGTAGTTCTACAACACAAATCAGCTGGACCACAGGTTCTGTTTCCTAAGACAGTCACTTACGTCTGGCCCAGAGCAAAGGGATGCATCATCATTTACACAGTCTAGGTTTCTATGTTTTGGGGAACAGAGATCCTCTCTCGACCTTGAAGAACATTCCAGGGGAGGAACAACAAGAGAGTTAAAGCACCAAAAACAATCTCACAGCTCTGTCCTAAACCGTAGTAAATGTGGACAGACTAACATAGGTATAGTATAGAAGAGGAAAGGTTAAGGATAAAAACACAATACATAATAATAATAATAGTAAAAGAACATAAATAAAAGATTAAATGTAAGAGGACACAATTTTCTGCCATAACAATATCTTTGAAGTTCAACAACTCTTGCTAAGAGTGAGATAAGAAAACTGATCTCACTCTCTTGTCTGTGTGTTAAGTACAGAGCTGGAGTCAGAGGCTGTTAGCTTAGCTTAAAGCCTGGACGCAGTGGGAAACAGCAAATGTTCAAAGTTCAAAAATACACCTACCAACACATCTTAAGCTCTACAGCTTAACATGTTGCGTCTTGTTGCTAGCGCGTCTACAGTCACACTAGCGACTCTGTGAGTCTGTACTGAGGCACAGCGATGCTTTGAGCTAAATGCTAAAATCAACATCCGAACACAATGACAATACCAACATTTTTAGCAGGTAGATTGTTTACCATGTTCACCATCTTAGTTTAGCATGGTAGCATGCTAACATTTGCTAATTAGCATTAAACATAAAGTACCTGAGGCATCGTGTCATTGTTGTCAAACCAAGGATCACAGGACTAAACTAACAAAGGAAGTTTTGCGTGTCTGTAAACAACTATGTCTCTTTGTTCTGTCCAGTTAAATATGGTGTGCCTCAAAGGTCGGTCTTAGGACCCATTTTGTTTTCCTTGTGTCTGCTTCCTCGTGGACATATTATCCACAAACATGGTATTTCTCAATATTTTCATATTTATGCTGATGACACACAAATATACTTGCCCGTCAGATCCACAGACCCTGGAATGCTGAGTTCACTTAACAACTGCCTTTGTGAAGTTAAAAAATGGATGTCAAATAATTTCCTCCAGCTGAACTCAGACAAAACAGAAATCCTGGTCATCGGGTTCCAGCAGATGGCAAAACAAATACTGCCATCTGCTGGTTCCCTAGTAAATCACATTAAGCCTGTGGCAAAGAACCTTGGTGTCTGGTTTGATAGTAATTAAAATTTTGAGCAGCACACCACAAAGCTTGTTCAATCGTGTTTTTATCAACTTAGAAATATAGCAAAAATTTGATCTATGTTAACTTTTAAGGACACCGAGACCATTTTACATTTTACTTCATCTCATCACGCCTGGATTATTGCAACAGCCTTTTCACCTTTTAAACCCAAAAAACTATTGATCGACTCCAGACTGTCCAGAACTCAGCTGCCAGGCTTTTAACCAGAACAAAGAAATATGACCACATTACTCCTATTTTAGCTTCATTACACTGGCTCCCAGTATGTTTTAGAATTGACTTTAAAATTCTATTGATCACTTTTAAAGCTCTTCATGGCCTCTCGCCTTGTTATATTTCTGACCTTTTAGTCCCATACGCACCAGCACGTACCTTGAGATCCTCGGGCAGAGGTCTGCTGTCTGTTCCAGAGTCTCGACTGAAAACTAAAGGGGACAGAGCGTTTGCTGTCAGGGCCCCGAGGCTCTGGAACAGCCTGCCCGAGGAAATCAGGTCGGCTGAGTCAGTGAACGCTTTTAAGTCCCTTCTTAAAAGCGTTTACACTTGTTAAAGCACTTTGTAACTTGTTTTTGAAAAGTGTTCTACAAATAAAGTTTTAAAAAACGACTTCAGACCTCTGTAGTCTTTTGAGCGCCTTGTGTTGTCCCACCTTTGATCCATTACAGACCCATTCCCGCCTACAGAGCAACAGACGATGCAGTAAATATGGCCCTTCACTACATCCTCCAGCACCTGGACTCCCCAGGAACCTA
Source organism: Micropterus dolomieu (assembly GCF_021292245.1). NCBI lineage: Eukaryota > Metazoa > Chordata > Actinopteri > Centrarchiformes > Centrarchidae > Micropterus > Micropterus dolomieu. The sequence continues at coordinate 6,414 of NW_025732706.1, forward strand.
CGCCAGGATCCTGTTTGTGGACTTCAGCTCTGCTTTTAACACCATCATCCCGGCCCTGATACAGGACAAGCTCTGCCAGCTGAGCGTGCCTGACTCCACCTGCAGGTGGATCACAGACTTCCTGACCGACAGGAAGCAGCAAGTGAAGCTGGGAAAACATGTCTCTGATTCCAGGACCATCAGTTCCCATCAGGGCTGCGTTCTTTCCCCTCTGCTCTTCTTCCTGTACACCAGCAGCTTCACCTTCAGTCACCAGTCCGTCAACGTCCTGAAGTTTGCGGATGACACCACCTCACCTCATTGACACCTACAGGTGGAAGACTGACCATCTGGTGACCTGGTGCAGCCAGAACAGTCTCACGCTCTGAAGACAGTGGAGATGGTTGTGGATTTTAGAAAGAGCCCAGACCCACCCTCCCCCATCATCCTGTGTGACTCCTCAGTCACCACTGTGGACTCCTTCCGCTTCCTGGGCACCATCATCTCCCAGGACCTCGAGTGGGAGCTGAACATCACCTCCCTCACCAAGAAGGCCCAGCAGAGGATGTACTTCCTGCGGCAGCTGAAGAAGTTCAGCCTGCCAAAGACAATGATGGTGCACTTCTACACCGCCATCATTGAGTCCATCCTCACCTCCTCCATCACCATCTTGTATGCTGCTGACACCGCCAGGGACAAGGGCAGGCTGCAGCGCATCATTCGCTCTGCAGTGAAGGTGATTGGCTGCAATCTTCCTTCTCTTCTGGACCTGTACGCCTCCAGGACTCTGAGGCGAGCAGGAAAGATTGCAGCTGATCCCTCCCACCCCGGACACAAACTGTTTCAGATTCTCCCCTCTGGCAGGAGGCTGCGGTCCATCAGGACCAAAACCTCTCGCCACCGTCTGCAGCCTCATCAACAAGGCCCGGGTCCCCCACTGATACTCCCCCCTTGCAATTAATACAAATGTCCCTGCACATGTAAATATTTCATTTCATATCATGCACAAACCTGGCACATTGCACATATTTGCTGTTAATTTTAAATCTTTGGTGTATATTTTAATGTTGTCAATTTAAATATGTTGCAGCACATCTGCACAACACAAACCCGGAATAATGCATGTGTAAATATCTGCGATGTTGTTCTTTCTCTGCAAATAGTTGCATTATTTTTCTCTGTTCTTTTTATTATTCTTATATAACTTGCATTGTCTAATCCATATTTACATTTATTAATGTCAACTGTATGTTTTTCTACGTGTAGCACCTCATCACCAAAGCAAATTCCTTGTATGTGTAAAACACTATTTGGCAATAAAGCTCCTTCTGATTCTGCAGTTTTTTGATCTTAAACCAAAGTATTTAACTGTTACGACCCAGCTCGCGGGGAAAGGGAAGCAACATGAACCAGTATGTTTTTGGTAAAGGTGTAAGTTGTTTATTGTTGACAGGGTTTACAAACAGAACGGAAAAGGGCTGGTGGATGCTGCTTAAATCAAAGAAACAAATATAACTTAGAGGTCTCCAGCTGAGAGATAGCCACTTGCTACTCCAAAATCAAACTAAACAAAACTCTGACTTGTTCAGAAAACAAACATACAAAATACAAAGTGAGCAGCACCCTCTAAGCCTAGCGTGTCTAACAAACTTAACTGCAGGTGTCTGATTGATATCAGTAATCCCCCACTAAAGTACTTGCCCTGCTTCCTTAACACAATTCCCAGTAAAGGTAACACACTGACACTAAGAACTAACACTTATCACTTGAAATAATGCTTCTACAGCAGTTAACACAATTACCACTATAGAGCACAATACAAACAAGGCGAGTTGATCAAGTGGAAAATCACAACTTCCAAGTTCACACAGGTAGGCAGCTATTTACAGTGGGTACGGAAAGTATTCAGACCCCTTTAAATTTTTCACTCTTTGTTTCATTGCAGCCATTTTCCAAAAATCAACAAAGTTCATTTTATTTCTCAGTAATGTACACTCAGCACCCCATCTTGACAGAAAAAAACAGAAATGTAGAAATTTTTGCAAATTTATTAAAAAAGAAAAACTGAAATATCACATGCTCATAAGTATTCAGACCCTTTGCTCAGTATTTAGTAGAAGCACCCTTTTGATCTAATACAGCCATGAGTCGTTTTGGGAAAGATGCAACAAGTTTTTCACATCTGGATTTGGGTATCCTCTGCCATTCCTCCTTGCAGATCCTCTCCAGTTCTGTCAGGTTGGATGGTAAACGTTGGTGGACAGCCATTTTCAGGTCTCTCCAGAGATGCTCAATTGGGTTTAAGTCAGGGCTCTGGCTGGGCCATTCAAGAACAGCCACGGAGTTGTTGTGAAGCCACTCCTTCCTTATTTTAGCGGTGTGCTTAGGGTCATTGTCTTGTTGGAAGGTGAACCTTCGGCCCAGTCTGAGGTCCAGAGCACTCTGGAAAAGGTTTTCGTCCAGG
>NW_025732707.1:0-1591 GCF_021292245.1 Micropterus dolomieu
GTGGACGTAGTCATCGTGACGTCTTCGTGGACTGCCGTTTTGAAGCCTCGACTTTGGCTGATAGGGGGCCGCCATGTTGATTTTTTGTAACCAGAGGCACCGGACGTGACCATATTTGGACGAGACAGTGGAGCTAACGGCTGTGTGTGGAGCTAGCTAGCTTACTTAGCTAGGTGCATCTGTAATTGACATTAACTGTCATCCAACGAAGGTTGACGTCAAGGGAAACTGGACTTGGTTGAAGATACTAGAAGACGTTTCGTCCCTCATCCAAGAGACTTCTCCAGTTCTGACTGACTGGTGGGGAAACTCAGCTATTTAACCTCTGCGATCGTTAGCTAGGATCGTCGATACCGCTGGTTCGTTAGTGCTCCTGGCTTGGGTAACGACCGTCGTCATGGTCGTTAGAGCCACCCGTGGCCAAGTCTGAACGACCATCGTTGGCATCTTCACCTGAGGCCAAGAGGAAATGCTTGTTCAGGTTCCTGGGAAGTCCAGTTGTCCTTGACCTCAACCTTCGTTGGATAACTATGACTTGGATATCTGAGAACCTTCACAGACACATTAGCTGTCATTTACAGGGCTGACAATTTTGTCTAGTGAACAACAGTCTTAAAACTAAATTTACTCACCAGAGAAAGTGAACAGCCAACTCCTAACAAGCTTTTTCAACGACGCTGGTTAAATTTATAATAATTTATAATCCTGCCCTCAAGCATACTCTGCTGTATGGTCTATTTTCCTCTAAATGGGACCATAATTTACTAAATGGACATCATGTTGTATTGAAGAAGACATGAAACTAGCGATTGAGACCATAAACTCATTATGAAAGTGTTTACTGAGGTAATAAATAAGGTGAGAAGTAGTCTCATTTTACCGTTTTTTCTAATGGAACCGGACTTCTTTTTACAACCAAAGGAGTCGCCCACTGCTGGCCGTTTGATTTTAAGGGACTTTCGCTTTCGCCTCAGGTCTCTGACCAGAAGCTTCCTGCTTAGAAGGATCCAATAGGCTTCAGGCTGAGAGCCACTGGCAGGGTAGGGAGGTTGAAAAGTGTTGCAATATGGACTAACACATTCTTGGTTTTAGTCTTCTCATGAGGAAAATAAAAAATACCACCAGACTTAACCATTTGTCACTATTTTTTGTCTTTTACCACATTTCTACTGAACAAGAATAAACACCACATCATAGCATGGTGGAACCATATAACCACATATCACGGCGGCAATGTTAGCATACTGAAGTTTAGCTCATAATGTTTATCATAGTCAAAAGCTTAGTGTAACGTGTTAGCATGGAAACATTTGCAAATTGGCACTGACCAAGTACAGCTGAGGCTGACAGGAATATCATTATTTTTGCAGGTATTTGGTCATAAACCAAAGAATTAGACAAATTACAATTTTTAACCACATGATGGCTCTATATGAAAAGTAAGAGGAACACTAAAGTTATTTCATTTCATCCTGAAGGGAGCATGAATGTTTCTACAGAATTAGATGGCAATCCATTCAGTAGGGATATTTCAGTCTGGACGAAAGTGGTGGACTGACTGACTGACTGACTGACTGACTGACTGACTGAC
>NW_025732708.1:0-1093 GCF_021292245.1 Micropterus dolomieu
GCCTCTTGTATGCAAACGCGCTCACGGCTGGATTGGGAAACCCTGGATTGAGTTACCTTGTTGATAACCAGCTTCGTGGTACCGCGAAGCGATTGTTAGGGTTAGTTAAGCCAGATAACTGAAAGATCTCCTGGGTATGTTGAACTTGCTTCGTGGTACAGGCCACAGGTTTGAGCCCTCTCTTGTTGTTTGTATCTTGCTGTGTTTTCCCTTTAATCCCGGTAAATGGTGGGTGGAGTTGATACCTGGTGTGAGATGCAACACACCTGAGCAGGCACAGCTCAGGTGGCTATAAAGGAGCCTGCTTGATGATTTGAGACTATCTTCTCCTGGCCTGCCGACTGATTCTGTTCTGTTTGGTTCTTTGTGTTCTACACCCATACACTCCATTCACACATACACTGCATACATACTGATCTGACAGACACCTACAATTTATATTGCTTAATTTACTTATTAAAATATATTATTTTCAGACTGTGTAGTTTCCCGCTTTTGTCACATACTGTTGAGCCAGGTTGTGACACCTGTCCGCACTAATATGCTAAAATGAAAACCCAGTCAGCAGCATTTTCAAACCTTACACTTTTAGGTGTTCAGATTCGCCGTTTTAGTGTGAATGGCAGGCATAAACTTAGCAAAATTGCTGAGTTTAAATACGAAAATGTAATAGTGTGGATGTAGCCTCAGTGTGAATTCTTTACGGAAGGCACATGTCCATAAAGGTGTTAATGAGATAAGCAGAAGAATGATGTAATGCTTTCTATGTTCATTTGCAAGTATGAAATACAGGTCACAGAACTCTGGGGGCAGCAAAACAACTGTCTTTTCAATAATGAAATCAGGCAGTAATTGGCCTTTCCATCATTCTGTGTAACCGTGATCTGATTCTGTGCGGCACGATCTGCGAGCAGCAGGGCACAGTGAAAGGAGCTGGTTACCATGTTAAGAAATGCATTACCTCTGCTTTCTTTTTTCATTGCCTTGTTGCATACTGCATCTATGTTACAGTGGTGTGTATGCATTTATGGGTGTGCAAAGGAGCATAAAATTGAGAAAGGGAATATGGAAATTGATGATGAATTTGATTTGC
>NW_025732709.1:0-1182 GCF_021292245.1 Micropterus dolomieu
AACCACAGAGGTCAGGGCGACAGGTCTGTAATCGTTTAGTCCAGTGGTCCTTGGTTTCTTGGGGACAGGGATGATAGTGGAGGCTTTGAAGCAGGCTGTCACATGGCATGTCTCCAGTGACGTGTTAAAAATGTCTGTGAACACCGGAGACAACTGATCAGCACAGTGCTTCAGGATGGAGGGGGAGACAGAGTCCAGCCCAGCAGCTTTGCGGGGTTTCTGCCTCCTGAAAAGACCGTTGACTTCCCTCTCTGTGATGGAGAGAGGAGGGGAGGGGTGGAGCTGGCTAGCTCTGAGGAGGGAGGGGAAGAAGTGGTGGACTGAGGCTGAAGCTGAGCGGAGGAGTCACAGGGGATGGTGTCCGATTGACTCTCAAACAGCAGTAGAACTGGTTCAGCTCATTTGCCAGGCGAGAATCGTTTATAGAGTGGAGGACTTTGGGTTTATAGTTTGTGATCTGTCTGAACCCCCTCCAGACAGAAGTGACATCGTTTGCAGAGAACTGGTTCTTCAGTCTCTCTGCGTACAGTCGTTTAGCTTCTCGCACCTCCTTGCTAAACCTGTACTTTAATGCCCTGCACCCGGCCCTGTCACCACTCCTAAATGCCTCCTCCTTTTCTGTCTTGAGTTTAGCTGTAAACCAGGGTTTGTCATTGTTATAACTCACCCTGGTCCGTGTTGGAATGCAGCTGTCCTTACAGAAGCTGATGTAGGACGTCACAGCCTCTGTAAACTCATCCAGATTGTTGGTAGCATTCTTGAAAACATCCCAGTCAGTGCAATGCCTGGAGGTCCTCAACAGCTTCACTAGTCCACTTCTTTGATGTCAGGTTTACAGAGCTTTAGTTTTTGGCCGGTAAGCAGGAATCAGATGGACCATCACGTGACCAGTGTGTCCCAGTGGAGCACGTGTAACGGCGTGATAGGCACTGCTAACTGTGATGTAGCAGTGATCCAAAGTGTTCCCCTCTCTCGTTGGACACTTTATAAACTGTCTGTATTTGGGGAGTTCTTGGCTGAGATTTCCCCTGTTAAAGTCACCGAGAACAATAACAAGGGAATCCGGGTTTGTCTGCTCCACACACAGTATCTGGTCGGCCAGCATGCTCTGTGCGTCCTGAACGCTGGCGTGCGGCGAGATGTAAACACCAACCAGAGTGAATGAAGCAAACTCAGGGGGGG
>NW_025732710.1:0-1155 GCF_021292245.1 Micropterus dolomieu
ATGACCATGTGATATTTCAGTTTTTCTTTTTTAATAAATTTGCAAAAATTTCTACATTTCTGTTTTTTTTCTGTCAAGATGGGGTGCTGAGTGTACATTACTGAGAAATAAAATGAACTTTTTGGATTTTTGGAAAATGGCTGCAATGAAACAAAGAGTGAAAAATTTAAAGGGGTCTGAATACTTTCCGTACCCACTGTATATGCTGAGGAACTAATGAGGGAATGAGCTGCAGATGGGGAGAGGAGCAGGGAACACCAGGTGAAAGGGATGAGAAAGCGTTCCGGCTTACCGGGTTACCCCCACTGAGTCTCCCTACGCTGCAGCTACCTGAGCTCATATGGTCAATTTTAAAAATAAAATACCCTGTGCAGATTCCCGATCGTAAAACAAAAAAATACGCTGTTAAAACGGACAAAAGAAACCATTTCACTGCGTAGCCTACTTACTAATAGTGGAAGCACAAACACTGATTACCAAATTAACAAAATCTAAACATGTCAGCAAAATCGGGCAGGCAAAATGCTCTTATTCTGAAAGGCTCCCTGTAGATATGCAGCCTGCAGGCGACGGAGCTGTGAAGAAGGTAGAAGAAGCACAAAAATGACAAATTAACAAGTCAACGCAGAGACAGTTCCAGTAAACGTTAACGCCGGGCTGGAGACCAGCAGACCTGTTGTAACACAACAGCGTCACTCCTGTTCCGGCACGCCGGCTGTGGCCTTTCACACAGACATCGTTCCGGCTCCGTTACCGCCAACATCCCTGGATCAGAGGCGGATCAAATCAGATCCCCCTTTCCGGCTCGGTACCCTTCATACAGTGCAGCGAGCCGGCAGATTGACGCAAGAAGGTCCAACTGCAGACCTCCGCTGTCAGGAAGTATACGCAAAAAATACAAAATAAAGGCGTGTGATTTGACAGGAAACGCATTAAAATTATAAAGTGTAATCATGTAGACATTTAAAGGGGGAGGGATTTTGACGTTGATTTATATTAAATTATTTAGTCAACACTGTAACGGGAAACTACAGGCAAATTCCTATTTATAGCATACTGATTTGAGCCTATTCTACAAAGAACATTGTTTACTGTAAACTCTGTGCGACCAGCTAAAGGATTTCAACCACGAACATTTCTAAATCTGATTTATTG
>NW_025732711.1:0-1090 GCF_021292245.1 Micropterus dolomieu
GTACAATTACCAATTACTTGTTAATTAAAAAAATGGAATCAGTAATGTAATCCAAGTACCAAATAATAAAAGTAATGTAACCTGATTACGTTTAGTTACTTTTGGATTACTTAAAGACAAAGAGTATCAAAGATGCATTGTGGCTGAAATCATGTACTGTCCAATGAAAAGCTTTCTTTGTTTTTATGACCCTGCTGAAAATTAGTGTTTCTAGAACCAGGCACCACTGATTACTACGGAAGCCCTAAACGACCATTGATTCAAATATTTTTTTTACTCCGTTTTCCCGGGATAATTATCTCGTGATCTCGAGATAACGAACCATAGCTGAATACAGGGGTCGGCTGGTGCCTTTCCTTATGATAATTTTGTAGCAATTTGTGAATCAGTAGTTTGCTGAATTGGTAGAGCCCAGGATTTACATCCTAAGGATTGCTGGTTTGACTCCCACTTTCAGCAAACTTTTTTATTCTTCTTTGTGTTTTTAATCATTCTCTTCAACAAAGTTGTTATGAAGAGATTCAGGGGAATCTAGTCCCACATTTCCCGACGGCTATTTCAAAGGTTCTGAAATAACCGTCAGGAAATGTGTAGTTAAATGGATTTCCCTAAATGAGAAGTGGATGAATTTCCTCTGCCTGGGAATGATGGGGAAATGAAAAGTCCATAGGTTGATGAATGTGGACCAATCGCTAGGATGCACACACTCCAGCACGTGCTTAATTGTGAGCATGTGAATCAGTCGTCAGCTTAGGGCTTCCGTAGTTTACTGTACGAAAGCACAACTTTATTCACTGATTTTGTTGAAACTGGATCATATTTGATGGAAAATATTATCTGGTTTTCTCTCTGATGTTCCCCTGCTCCTCTGCCTTAATTCTGGCGGAGTTTCATGATGGACACATGGCTTTAACTTACTTGTTGCTGTAGCAACTCTGCTAACTGCTAACTAGCTGCCATTAATTAGCTCAGTTAAAGTTACTGGTCAAATATGGTTACTATGCCCGTAATGGGAAGTCAGAGCACCAGAGTGTGCATTTAAGGTTTACACCTTTACTGAAGAACTGGAGGTTTTCAGGGCAGGGGGGGG
>NW_025732712.1:0-1384 GCF_021292245.1 Micropterus dolomieu
GTTCACACTGGAGAGAAACCGTACGGCTGTGACCAGTGTGGGAAAACCTTCTCTCAATCAGGTAACCTGAAAATCCACCAGCGTGTTCACACGGGAGTGAAACCGTACTGGTGTGACCAGTGTGGGAAAACTTTCACTACATCAGATCACCTTAAAATCCACCAACGTGTTCACACTGGAGAGAAACCGTACAGCTGTGACCAGTGTGGCAAAGCTTTCATTACATCAGATCACCTGAAAATCCACCAACGTGTTCACACTGGAGAGAAATCATACTGGTGTGAACAGTGTGGTAAAACTTTTACAACATCAGGTGCCCTTAAAATCCATCAACGTGTTCACACTGGAGAGAAACCGTACTGGTGTGAACAATGTGGAAAAACTTTCACTACATCAGGTCACCTAAAAATCCACCAACGTGTTCACTAGAGATGGGGAGTCAGATATTGACTATATGGTGACTTTGCTGTTGTTGTAAACAATGTTTCTGCTCTGGAAACAACATTTAGCTGTATTTAAAATATTAAAACAACCAAGCAGTTAATATGTACACTTCAATATATGTTTATTTATTGCAAGTGATATGCCATCTCAATATATAACGTTATCGCGCATTGAATATTTTTTCCTCATACCGTGCAGGTTTACCTCATGCCTGTTGGGTCTGGTCTTACCAAATAATCACTAAATTTACTAAATAATAGTAAAGTATCGAGAGTGGTATCGATAAAGAATCGGATAGTTAAGCAGTCTCAACAAGGGTATCAATATCAATAAAAATTACCGATCCCCATCCCTAGTGTTGGAGAGAAACTGTACAGCTCTGGCCAGTGTGGCAAATCTTATACAGACAGGAGAACCCTTAGAAGACACAAATGCATTAGTGTGACATTTTTCACAGAGCCGAGCTAGCTGTTTCCTTCCTGAATCCATCAACTGTTATCATGTGGCTGGACTGGAAGCTTTAAAAGGAGGGTGGTGCTTAAAATCGATGTTCTTCCTCTGTTAACCATGGTTACCTGCAAAGAAACATGTGCTGTCATCATTGCTTTGGACAAAAAGGGCTTCACAGACAAAGATATTGCTAGTAGATATTGCTAGTAAATTTGCACCAAAATCAACCGTCAGATCATCAAGACATTCAAGAAGAGAGGTTCAATTGTTGTGAAGTCTTCAGAGTCAGCAAGCACCAGGACTTGATTCAGCTGCAGGATCGGGGCACCACCAGTGCAGAACTTGCTCAGGAATGGCAGCAGGCAGGTGTGAGTGCATCTGCACGCACATTAAGGGGAAGACTTTTGGAGGATGGCCTTGTGTCAAGAAGGGAAGCAAGCCACTTCTCTCCAGGAAAAACATCAGTGACAGATTATTATCCTGCAAAAGG
>NW_025732713.1:0-1279 GCF_021292245.1 Micropterus dolomieu
AGGGAAATATAAAAGGAATTTATTTTATTGTTTGGGTACATTATTGTTCAGTGTACATGCTCACATCTGAAACAAACTTTACGTGCTTGTTAACTCTCCCACCCCGCAGACATCTACACGTCAATACCGATTTATATTCATAGCGGCAAGTGCTATGTAGCTCCACATAGGGGACACAGGAAGTGACATATAACACCTTCATGCGGCGTCGGAACCGCGTAGGAAATTCACAGCCGCACCGGCAGAGCTCCAGAATGTGCAACTCGGCCGGCTCACGCGCGGACGCGCTACAAGTGCGAGGGCCCGCCCAACGCTGCTTGCAGCTTTAATTTCTGTATTGTACTTACCTGTTTGAGTATTGTATGCTGTAAACTACTCTACACAACTGTTTCAAGGAATTATTTTAACTTCTGTAAATAAAAGTTAAATAAATATATATTCATGTCCCATTTTTAAATTTTTCAGTAGAAACATATATCTCAGACTGAGAGACACATAGAGGGTAGTCTTTTCATGGGATTTGTTGAGAGCTAAAATAATATAGACTATCATCTGTCTTATCCTTTAAAGCTTAGTACAATTAACTCCAGCGACATCAAATCCAGGTGTAAACACAATTAAGAAAATGCAAGGTGAGACATTACTTGGACTTATCAACCTGAGTTGTAGTGTTTGGTGCTGAAATAAATATAACCAGCGAGTCTCGGTTACAACTATGAGTTCAATCTTGAAAGAGGAGGTATGTATGGTCTGCCATATTCAAGACAAATCTACTCCCACATGATGGAAATGCTTCGTTAGAATTAAATAGTAGCACTGCAAGACTGAGCAGAAGAGCTGTAGATCACCCACTGGATCAATACACAGGGTAGAAGACCTCTTTGAATCTGCAACATGGCACAGTTCTTTACAAGTCAATGCATGTGACCATTATTGATTAAACTGAGGAAGTGCGGACAAAGCACACAGCTCGCCAATAAGGAGAAAGACACGTGTTACTGTTGATGAAGACAAACAGAGCTCCAGACACTGATTTCAAGTCTTAGTGGTCAATGGGACATGAACCCCGGAGATGAGGCACCATGCTTCACATCACACATGGATAAGTCAATGTAATGACATTGGCTCTGGTGCTGTAGGGGGTTTAGGGTAGCATAAGCAAGGCACTTTGATAGTCAGTCAAACAGAATGCTGTTTTGATTGATGGTGTGCAGCGCTCTTTTCCTGGCCTTGGGCCTGGCTAATCCACAAGCAAATTCCACTTCAAATGGGCTCTGCC
>NW_025732714.1:0-1266 GCF_021292245.1 Micropterus dolomieu
TGATCGCACCTTCCCAAACACCACAGAAGAAGAACCCGCAGGTGTGTAAAACTGGCTCCTGTTGTAGCAACAACCCGCCACCAGGTGGAGCCGTTTCACTTCAACAGTATCAGCATTCTCAAAAACAAGCCCTCTGAGTTTGTTGTGCTGATCCAGGTCCAGGTGTTTGTCGCTCAGGTAGAACTCAAACGTCCCAGACTGAAACCAGCAGGTCTGAACCCCCTTTTACAAGCAAACAACCCGATCATGCTGTTCACAGACGCTGAGTGCAGGTGTGTCAGCTGAGGATGTGAATCATCCAAAGGAATCACAGTTTTGAGTTGCAGCTGGTCCGACCAATCAGGAGCAACGTTTGGACGAGGAGGAGCCGGGGGAAGAACCGCCAACCAGGTGATTAGCAGACCACCTTCAAGCAGGGCCGGTCAGGTTGGCGGTCATCACTACAGATGACCTTTTGACCTCAGTGGTCACCGTCAGAATTCAACTACGACACACAAACTGAACGAGATCAGCATCTACTTTATATGTGTGTGTTACAGTGTGTGTGTGGGTTACAGTGTGTGTGTGTGTTACAGTGTGTGTGTGTTTTACAGTGTGTGTTACAGTGTGTGTTACAGTGTGTGTGTGTGTGTGTTACAGTGTTTGTTACAGTGTGTGTGTGTGTTTTACAGTGTGTGTATGTGTTACAGTGTGTGTGTGTGTTTTACAGTGTGTGTATGTGTTACAGTGTGTTACAGTGTGTGTGTTTTACAGTGTGTGTTACAGTGTGTGTGTGTGTGTTACAGTGTGTGTTACAGTGTGTGTGTGTGTTTTACAGTGTGTGTATGTGTTACAGTGTGTTACTGTGTGTGTTACAGTGTGTGTTACAGTGTGTTACAGTGTGTGTTACAGTGTGTGTGTGTGTTACAGTGTGTGTGTTTTACAGTGTGTGTGTGTGTTACAGTGTGTGTTACAGTGTGTGTGTGTTTTACAGTGTGTGATACAGTGTGTGTTACTGTGTGTGTTACAGTGTGTGTGTGTTACAGTGTGTGTGTGTTACAGTGTGTGTTACAGTGTGTGTGTGTTTTACAGTGTGTGTGTGTGTTACAGTATGTGTGTGTTTTACAGTGTGTGTTACAGTGTGTGTGTGTGTTACAGTGTGTGTTACAGTGTGTGTGTGTGTGTTACAGTGTGTGTTACAGTGTGTGTGTGTGTGTGTTACAGTGTGTGTTACAGTGTGTGTTACAGTGTGTGTGTGTGTGTGTGTGTTACAGTGTGTGTGTGTTA
>NW_025732715.1:0-1063 GCF_021292245.1 Micropterus dolomieu
ACATACAGCAGGTTTTGCATTCGGTCATCCATTATCTATAGGCTGCTCACAACTAGCCTCCAGTGTTGTAACTTTTAGCTTTAAAACATGTAATATTCAACATAGCATTAAGACTAAATACAGCATGAGCAACATTTATAAGACTACAAGTTTCTCAGTGGTGATTTCAGAAGGTAGATTGGCGCATGGGGGCGGCCGACGCACGTCCCCGGCTGGGTGAGAGGAAGTTTATGTCAGTTGATTGTGGACTTGGCCGGGCGTGAAAGCTGCATGCAGCTCACTTCCAACAATGAATAAAAAACTCAGCTGTTCTTATCAAATGAAACAGTCCATTCACTCCTGGTTTCAATTGTAAACCATTTGTATTTCAAACAAATGGGAAACTTATTTGCAAATTTTAACAAAACTCCCTTCACCGTCACTTCACATGCATCACAGGAATTCTGAGGGATGGATGTACTCACACAGGCTGCGTGTGCGCCCCGGTTTAGTTCTGTCCTCAGCCCAGCATCAACTTCCACTGGAAGCCTCTCAGAATAGGGTGACCAGACGTCCCCGTTTTTAACTGTGCGTTAATCATAGACTGTATAAGGTGTTAACAGACCTGAAATCAGATTTTACATGGCCAGAAAGACTGGACAGCAGAGCGTACAGGTGTCGTCCGCGGAGCACTCGCAGCATGTTAAAGCTGTGTTGCCCAGTCTCTTTACATCTGAAGCTGCTTTTATCTGGATCAAACAGACATAACGTGCTAATAAACATCACTTTATGTCCGTGGTAAGAGCAAAGGTATGTCTTTGTGATGCTTTACCTTTTCTTTCTTAACAGAATAATCACAATTGTGGCCAATAAGTGTTTGCAGTTTATCGTAACCAAGCATGACATTTGGTCACGATCCTGTCTTGTGTTTCTCTGTGTGCTGTTTCTGTCTGTCTGTTAATTGTGTTACGGCTGCCGAGGGCAGCCGTCTGTGTGTCACTGCTGCCTGTGTTTCTCCCTGCATGTTACACTGTGAGGCGGGGGATTGGCTGGACTTCGGCAAGCCTGGTTGATCCCGCCTCCC
>NW_025732716.1:0-1062 GCF_021292245.1 Micropterus dolomieu
AAAAAAAAAAAAATCACCTTGCTTGTCCATAATAATAATAATAATAATAATAATAATAATAATCAACTATTATGGAATATTTTGGTATTGAAAGAAGTACTCTATTATACTGGTATTTAAATAATACCCAGTCCCAGCCGCCACAGAGGGTAAGATAAACACACAGCACAGCCAATCAGAGGGCTAGATTAAAAGGTGATGACCTCTAAAAACCTCTGACCTCACCGCTGTTAACATGACATCACTGCTGCATTCTCAAGAGGAATTAATAAATCAAACGCACCTTCACTGACTGAACTAATTTCCCTGAGTGCTACGACACACACACACACACACACACACTCCTCCTGGTTAACTGCCATCAGCGTGTGAATCAATCTCCGCTCTGCAGCAGAAACACGCCTTCGTCCGGAAAGGATGCAGAGGAGCATGATGGGAGTGACAGCCCAGCAGAGACCCTGAGAGCTGTGTGTGGTATCAGGAAGACGGGTGAGTCACAGCCGCGTCCGATTCCGCTGAACTTTTGGTTTAATCACAGGTTTTGGCATCACAACAAAACCACGCTGTGGTACTCTGTACACCGTGTAGTACTCTCTATCATTTCTCGGTATACTGTACTAGTATTCTGTGGGAGGGTATTCAACTGAAAATGAACCAACCCAATTTTAGTCATGACTGTATGTTCAAGAAATCCAACATACAGGCGACAAACACAAGAGAGTACACAACCAGGCAAAGACAGAGTACACAACCAGGCAGAGAGAGTACACGACCAGGCAGAGAGAGAGTACACAACCAGGCAGAGAGAGAGTACACAACCAGGCAGAGAGAGTACACAACCAGGCAGAGAGAGTACACAACCAGGCAGAGAGAGTACACAACCAGGCAGAGAGAGTACACAACCAGGCAGAGAGAGAGAGAGAGTACACGGCCAGGCAGAGAGAGAGTACACGACCAGGCAGAGAGAGTACACAACCAGGCAGAGAGAGAGAGAGAGTACACAACCAGGCAGAGAGAGAGTACACGACCAGGCAGAGAGAGTACACGACCAGGCAGAGAGAG
>NW_025732717.1:0-1761 GCF_021292245.1 Micropterus dolomieu
ACGGTTGGGCTGACCATGGGATGCGTAGCCCCACCTAGACACTTCGGGGCAATTTCCTATTTGACCTCATCATACAGCGCTAATGTTTCTCCCAACTGAGGAACACCATATCACGCTCAGTCGTTTTGGTGGGGAACAGCTTCCTCTTAACTGTCCCTCTCACCGCGGCGCGTTGGGGCGTGCCGCTCCCCACCCCATCGGGGCTGCGGGTAAGCTTCCTAGCCAGGAGCCTCCCACCTCGGGGGGGGATTCCTTTTCCATCAGCGCTAAGGCTCAGCCTGAACTTTCTGCATATGGCTGAGAGAGATGCCGGAGGCCCTCGCTGGGGCGTCCACATTATGGATGTAGTGGCCGTTACAAAATAAAGTTAAACTTAAATCAAACCTTCAAACGACAACTTCTAGCACCCTGGGCAGGTAATGTACGCAGGCAAGAAATAAAATCAAATTCAAACTGGATTCAGGGTTTGTGGCTGGTTTATTTGTTCCAACTGAGCAAGCAATACAGCATCTCTCACGCTGGTAAAAAACCATGTGCCCATCACCCAGGTGCTGCTGCTCACTTCCTACTTCCTACCTATATTTACCCTCACCTGTGCCCACTACTGCCCTCAGGTGTCTAAATCAAACATTGCAATTATTAAACTAACCAAAAATAAAGACTAAACATATATATAAAACAATTAACTAAACAAACAAAAAAAAAACATTATCAAAATATGTATACATATATACGTATTTCTAATGTAAACAAAATCATAATAATAATCAATTTAATTAACAAATTACCACTACTGAAAGCAAACTAATGTAGCTTCAACAGCGGGTTTAGAGTAGACAGCGACAACCTGAAGTCGGTCAGACTAATTCTGTAGGAGGAGTTAGTTAAAGTACGGAGCCTGTAAATCATCCAAAAATGCCAACTTCCTTTAGGGTTTAGGGCATCGTTCCAAGAGGCTTTTTGGTATGTCTGGACATGATACATGTGCCATAGAAATGTCATACATGTAGGTGAAACATGCCACGGGGGCTGCTTTGTCAAATGTCATATCCTGTGTCCAGCAGTTGGCGCTATGACTGTAGGTGAATGTCTGCATGTACGTGTATTCAGGGAGGGACTCTTATTAAACATACAACATTGGTACAGATCTGAGCTTGTACAATCAAGTTACAACAACTTCCCCGCCATGCCGTTAACCACAAAGTTTTACTACATGGCCTCATCAATGTGTTAAGGGTTTTCTGGGACAGTTTTGAAGTTGATACGTCCAACCTGCTAGGAGTAGTACATTACAGCGTAAAATGTGTCATTTCCTGTTGCCAGCAGGTGGCGCTATGACTTTGAGTGATTATTGGCATATGAATGTGTTCAGAGCAGGACAATTGTTATACTTACCAAATTTGGTGCAGATGGGAGCATGTGTACTGAAGTTATAACATCTTCCTGTTTCGTGGCGAATCACCAATTTTCGATGACGGGCAAACTGTGTTGTGTGAGTGCTGGACAGAGAGGACCCAAAAGCAACGCTCCGGTGAAACAGGTTTTATTGAGGGGAAAAAGAGAGGTGAGGGAGAGGTGGATGCTGGGGGAACATGGGCACAGGGGAACGGGCAGCAAGTAGGGCAGAGGGGGCCGAGGCAAGGGAGCCGAGGAACACCGGGGGGCCGAGGAGCAGGCGGGACCAAGGAAGCTGGGACGAGGGAACTGGGAGGCACCGGGGGCCGAGGGAGAGAGGAGGCATGGGAGAACTGACCGGGGGGG
>NW_025732718.1:0-1314 GCF_021292245.1 Micropterus dolomieu
CATGTTTTTTCTCATGACTTCTCCTCTGAGAGCCGTCGGCTGTCTCTCACTGTCTCAGGTAAGCTGAAGCAGAGCAGCTGAAACGTCACCTTCACAGATCTTCTTATTGATTTCACTCTTTATCATGACAGCTACATAAACAGAGTCGAACTTCATTACAAAGGCTGCAGAGATCTACTGATTAGTTTCTGATGACAGACTTGATGTCGCTGCTTATTCAGCTTCCAGACCATGTTCTCCTACTTCTGTCCAACAACAACGATAAACACATGAACCCTCAAATAATCACGATTAACGTTACGTTAACTAGAATAAATTCAGGATTAGAACTGAACATTTTAAATATATTATTATAAATATATATTTTAATGACTCAGAGACGCAGGACGCGTACCTGTTAACATCACTGCAGCTTCCAGCACACCTGTAGCTGGTAGCCATGACAACGCTCTTCCACCTTCTCATTGGCTGTAAGGAGCAGCTGGATTTGTGTTGCGTTTAAGCACAATAAATTATATTTGTTTAGTGTAAAACAACTATAAACTGTTTCGGCAGTTGAACTTCTTTGCCCCTCTGCTTGTTTCTTGCCCCCAGATTCCAGATCATAGTATTTAAAAGGTGCTAATACAGGTGTCATTGCTGTGGATTAAGTAGGCCTACATAATCAGCCCTTCTCGAGGACCCCCTTTCAGCTGGAGGCTTTAGGCAGTTGAACTTCTTTGCCCCTCTGCTTGTTTCTTGCCCCCAGATTCCAGATCATAGTATTTAAAAGGTGCTAATACAGGTGTCATTGCTGTGGATTAAGTAGGCCTACATAATCAGCCCTTCTCGAGGACCCCCTTTCAGCTGGAGGCTTTAGGCAGTTGAACTTCTTTGCCCCTCTGCTTGTTTCTTGCCCCCAGATTCCAGATCATAGTATTTAAAAGGTGCTAATACAGGTGTCATTGCTGTGGATTAAGTAGGCCTACATAATCAGCCCTTCTCGAGGACCCCCTTTCAGCTGGAGGCTTTAGGCAGTTGAACTTCTTTGCCCCTCTGCTTGTTTCTTGCCCCCAGATTCCAGATCATAGTATTTAAAAGGTGCTAATACAGGTGTCATTGCTGTGGATTAAGTAGGCCTACATAATCAGCCCTTCTCGAGGACCCCCTTTCAGCTGGAGGCTTTAGGCAGTTGAACTTCTTTGCCCCTCTGCTTGTTTCTTGCCCCCAGATTCCAGATCATAGTATTTAAAAGGTGCTAATACAGGTGTCATTGCTGTGGATTAAGTAGGCCTACATAATCAGCCCTTCTCGAGGACCCCCTTTCAGCTGGAG
>NW_025732719.1:0-195 GCF_021292245.1 Micropterus dolomieu
AAGGAGAGGAGATGATGTAGAAAGAGAGGAGGAGGTGGGGAAGGAGGGGAGGAGGTTTAGAAGGAGAGGAGGAGGTGGGGAAGGAGAGGAGGAGGTGTGGCAGGTGAGGAGGAGGTGTAGAAAGAGAGGAGGAGGTGTGACAGGAGAGGAGGAGGTGTGGAAGGAGAGGAGGAGGTGTGGCAGGAGAGGAGGAGG
>NW_025732719.1:215-1395 GCF_021292245.1 Micropterus dolomieu
GGAGGAGGAGGAGGAGGAGTAGAGGAGGAGGAGGAGGAGGAGGAGGAGTAGAGGAGGAGTAGAGGAGGAGGAGGAGTAGGAGTAGGAGGAGGAGTAGAGGAGGAGTAGAGGAGGAGGAGTAGAGGAGGAGTAGAGGAGGAGTAGAGGAGGAGGAGGAGTAGGAGTAGGAGGAGGAGGAGGAGGAGTAGAGGAGGAGTAGAGGAGGAGGAGGAGTAGAGGAGGAGAGGGAGGAGGTGGAGGAGCAGCAGGTATGAAGGTGTGCTCCTGGATCAGCCTGCACGCCGGCTCACGCGTGCTGACTGCGTGCAGCCGACTGATCTCAGGTCAGCTGCGCTCTGAGACGGCGTTTGTCTGACGTCCACCTGAAGCAACAGATAAATGAGGTAGAAAGAACAAACCAGTCGGACTCTGTTTCAGATCTCACGTCCCGTCGGGGGGTCCTGCCCCCCGGGTTGGGGACCGCGCGGTCTCCTCCTTATTGGTCGATCCGGCCGATTCTCCTGTTCGAAGCCAGGTCAAATCTGTGAAGCTGAAACTTTCTTCAACGATCAATCAACATCCAATCGGCGTCGAACCTTCACGCCAGGCTCAAACTAACCGCCGCTCTCCGTTCAGTGACACGCCAAAGATCCAGAGCGAGGAGGGCGGGGCTCCGGATGGAACCCCCGCAGAGCGGACTCTGAGCCTTGTCGGTGACAATAAGGTGAGATAATAATCCACAGAGCGACACGACCAGACGCCGCGTCCTCGTGCAGGTGCTGCGTCCTCAACCTGCCGCTCGCTCAAAGGTACTGAAGAAGAAAGCAGCTCGCCCTCTGTCCTCTCTCTCTCTCTCTCTCTCTCTCTCAGATCACCTGAGCGAACAACAGGAGGGGGGGGGCTGTGGAAATGAGGTCGCTGCCTGCAGCTGAAAGGATTCACTCAGAGGCAGGTAGCACACAGGGACAAAAGTATGTGGACATTCTGTATAGAGATGGCTACAGAAGGCGTCCACATACTTTTGGCCATACACGGCTGTAGATCAGCTCCTGCACACAAACACACAACAGACCACAACAGACCACAACAGACCACAACAGAGCACTACAGAGCACTACAGACAAGTCAGGATTCTGGGCTGTGTCTCATTAGTCATGTTTCTAAGAGAGACGGATACGGGGGGGGGGGGGGGGGGGGGGGG
>NW_025732719.1:1415-2581 GCF_021292245.1 Micropterus dolomieu
GGGGGGGGGGGTTAATTTGGTGAAACAGAAGATAAAACCCGACACAGTTTGGTGTCCTGGACTCGTCCAGTCAGATTTCAGACTCTTAATGACACCAGGAGGGTCCGGGGGGGCCACACCTCCTGGTCCTGCAGGTTTATGGGGCTGCAGTGAGGCATTGACGGGCCCCTAATTGAATTAAAGCCCCATTTATCTGCAGGGCCCCCAGTGCAACAGGCTGGAAACTACAGCAGAGAGGAGAGAGAGCGCCGAGTCCCCGGCAGCCGCCCAAACGCCCCCCCACCCCCGCTCATACGAAGCCACCATCTGCGCTCGGTCTGCACACATGTTACTGCTCTCAACAAATGTTCAGGGGCCCCCCACCGGCCCCCCACCCACCCACACACTCCATGCAGCTCCTCACACTTATGGATAACAGCGTTACTACAAATACTGATCAGTGTGATTTACAATCCATCACCTCATCTTCATCATCATCATCATCATCGGAGCGTAGGAAAGGAAACAAGGAAGTATGGAAGAAGAGAGGAGGGAAGGAAGGAAACAAGGAGGACGTAGCAAAGGAAACAAGGAGGGACGTGGGAAAGGAAACAAGCAAGTAGGGCAAAGAGAAGAAGGAAGGAAGGAAACAAGGAGGACGTAGAACAGGAAACAAGCAGGGACGTGGGAAAGGAAACAAGGAAGTATGGAAGAAGAGAGGAGGAAAGGAAGGACACAAGGAGGGCGTAGCAAAGGAAACAAGGAGGGACGTGGGAAAGGAAACAAGCAAGTAGGGCAAAGAGAAGAAGGAAGGAAGGAAACAAGGAGGACGTAGAACAGGAAACAAGCAGGGACGTGGGAAAGGAAACAAGCAAGTAGGGCAAAGAGAAGAAGGAAGGAAGGAAACAAGGAGGACGTAGAACAGGAAACAAGCAGGGACGTGGGAAAGGAAACAAGGAAGTATGGAAGAAGAGGGGAGGAAAGGAAGGACACAAGGAGGACCTAGCAAAGGAAACAAGGAGGGACGGGGGAAAGGAAACAAGGAAGTATGGAAGAAGAGGGGAGGAAAGGAAGGACACAAGGAGGACATAGGAAAGGAAACAAGGAAGTATGGAAGAAGAGAGGAGGGAAGGAAGGAAACAAGGAGGACGTAGCAAAGGAAACAAGGAGGGACGTGGGAAAGGAAA
>NW_025732720.1:0-1073 GCF_021292245.1 Micropterus dolomieu
CGCGGCTCCAGACCTACAGCTCAACCCCCCACAGCTCTAGACCTACAGCTCAATACCCCACAGATCCAGACCTACATCTCCAGACCCCACAGCTCCAGACCCACAACTCATGACCCACAACTCAATACCGCACAGCTCCAGACCCCACAGATCCAGACCCCGCAGCTCAAGACCCCACAGATCCAGACCTACAGCTCAAGACCCCACAGCTCCAGACCTACAGCTCAACACCCCACAGATCTAGACCTACAGCTCAATACCCCACAGATCCAGACCTACATCTCCAGACCCCACAGCTCCAGACCCACAACTCATGACCCACAACTCAATACCGCACAGCTCCAGACCCCACAGATCCAGACCCCGCAGCTCAAGACCCCACAGATCCAGACCTACAGCTCAAGACCCCACAGCTCCAGACCTACAGCTCAACACCCCACAGATCTAGACCTACAGCTCAATACCCCACAGATCCAGACCTACATCTCCAGACCCCACAGCTCCAGACCCACAACTCATGACCCACAACTCAATACCGCACAGCTCCAGACCCCACAGATCCAGACCCCGCAGCTCAAGACCCCACAGATCCAGACCTACAGCTCAAGACCCCACAGCTCCAGACCTACAGCTCAACACCCCACAGATCTAGACCTACAGCTCAATACCCCACAGATCCAGACCTACATCTCCAGACCCCACAGCTCCAGACCCACAACTCATGACCCACAACTCAATACCGCACAGCTCCAGACCCCACAGATCCAGACCCCGCAGCTCAAGACCCCACAGATCCAGACCTACAGCTCAAGACCCCACAGCTCCAGACCTACAGCTCAACACCCCACAGATCTAGACCTACAGCTCAATACCCCACAGATCCAGACCTACATCTCCAGACCCCACAGCTCCAGACCCACAACTCATGACCCACAACTCAATACCGCACAGCTCCAGACCCCACAGATCCAGACCCCGCAGCTCAAGACCCCACAGATCCAGACCTACAGCTCAAGACCCCACAGCTCCAGACCTACAGCTCAACACCCCACAGATCTAGACCTACAGCTCAA
>NW_025732721.1:0-1065 GCF_021292245.1 Micropterus dolomieu
CAGATTCTCAGGTGACTTTAGTAAACAGTTTGTAAAAGTCCTTGAAGAAGTAAGGAGAAAGTCACCTTTTACATTTTAATGAGTAAAAGTCAGATTCTTCTGTTGTCACCTGTTGTTGTCACTGAACAGATGGAGGCAGAGGACGCATGCGCAGACCAATCTCCGCATATTTAGGGGAAATCATATTTCATTCTTTATTACTACATTTCTGCTCTGCTCCATCCAGCTCACAGGAGTTCATCAGCACTGTACAGGAAGTGTAGAATTTATCTTTCAAAATAAAAGTTACACTTAATTAACATACAGTTTAAATATTCCACATTATCTCAGTGCCATGTGTCCTGAAAGAGGCAGGCTAGTGATTTGATAGACAGGGACATCTTCGAGGCAGTATTTGATAGTAGTGATGTTATGGTCTACCTGACCCCAGGGGCCCTTGAGCGGGTTCCAGGGGATCCCTCGCAAAAAGGGGAATAACTTATATTCATTATAATTTTATCCATAAGTAACACATTGTATGACTATTTTGGTCATGGGTTTCATAGACTTTCTGTAATAAAACATTTAACAGCCAAAATCCTATCACATGGGTGATCCTGGGGCAGTCTTATCTAATGGGGGTCCGTGGTCTTATTTGTGTCAGTTTAGGCGTCCTTGATATGAAAATGTTTGAGAACCAGTGGATTAAACTACCCAACAGGATATATGGGAGTTAAAATTAGCTCCATGTTAAATATCTGCAGCAGGGAAATGCAGTATACGCATTAATGCAGCAGGAATATTCATTCAGAAACATTAGATATAAGAGTAAAACTGACAGGGAATGTTTCACTGCACTAGAGAACTTTTACTCTTGAGACTTTAGATTTTAATTATAATATGTTTACTTAAAAAATGTTTTGAATGCAGGACTTTCACTTGTAATAATAATAATAATAGCTGGCTTGTGACATTATTATAAGTCTTGAGGTAGTAATAGAAGTTAATAAGTAGTGTAACTGATTTTTGAAACTGCTATGCAGAGCACAGGCTGTATAAAGCAGTGGTTCTCAAAGTGGGGTCCAG
>NW_025732722.1:0-1124 GCF_021292245.1 Micropterus dolomieu
ATACTGACTAATGTTTTTCATAAACTGTGTAAGTTACAGTTGAGAAGATAATTAAGCCAAAATGAATACTATTCTTGTGAGCAATCCCTAACCTGTCAGAACTTGGACTTTGAAATGGATGGTAACAGAGCTTTTGCTCATGATGACGTGACACAACCTGCCTGTGTTTGATCGCATTTCACATCACTGTTTTACCAGAAGCAACAACAGTGTGAGAAGAGACTTTGTGAGTCAAAATTCAGACTACTGATCTGACTTGGAAGAATCTGAGGGTCAGGTGGTCACTAACACTCACAAAAACACACCTAAGCAAAGTAGACAAAACATAAATTGCCAAACACACATGAAATGGCAAGCACTGTTAAACTACATTGTCACATACATATGTTTAAGAATGAAGTAAGACACGGATAAAGAAGAAGTTTTTGCCTCCCTAATCATCATTCATTTTACATTATATTCCAATATTTAAGTATGTAATATTTAACAAAATTAAAACATGTTCATTTTTAGCCGTTACCTCTGCAGAGAGGGTTACATTTTTGCTCTTGTTTAGTTGTTCATCCAATATTTGTTATTATTTTAATTTCACTACTTTACAGGTTTTAATTAAATTATTAGATGATCCCAGGAACAAATTATCTTTATTAAAGGCTGACAAAAAACATCATCATATGGTCCATTTTGTAGCAGTTCTAGAGCTTTCAAACACATCACAAAAGCGTCTTTAGCAGAAGGACTTTTGTCACTAAAAATAATTTCTATATTTTTAAATCTGGATCCAGGTCCAAATATAAAATGTCAATTTTTTATAAATATACTAAATATAAATGTTTTAATAAACATTTTTGTTTTAGTAAACAAATGTTTAAGATGCCCCAACTAGCAACAATGTTTCCATGAGCAAGAACTGTTGGAAAACAACAACAACAACAACTAAAACAATAATAACAACAATAATAATATTATTATGTTTTATAATAATAATAATAATAATAATAATAATAATAATAATAATAATAATAATATTATTATTATTATTATTATTATTATTATTATAAAAACACATTTAAAAACTAAACCTCTATGTGAATCTGAAAAAAGAGTTAAACAAGTAGTACTTT
>NW_025732723.1:0-1093 GCF_021292245.1 Micropterus dolomieu
CACCCACCACAACAACTCCACCTACCACAACAACTCCCACTACAACTCCACCTGCAACAACAACAACTCCACCTACCACAACAACTCCACCAACCACAACTCCCTTTACAACATCTCCACCTGTAACAACAACTCCACCTACCACAACAACTCTCCCTACAACAACAACTCTCCCTACAACAACAACTCCATCTATAACAACAACAACTCCACCTACCACAACAACTTCCTCTACAACAACTCCACCTACCACAACAACTCCACCTACCACAACAAATCCCACTACAACTCCACCTGTAACAACAACTCCACCTACCACAGCAACTCTCCCTACAACATCTCCACCTACCACCACAATTCCCTCTACAACAACTCCACCTACCACCACAACTCCCTCTATAACATCTCCACCTACAACAACTCCACCTACCACAACAACTCCCACTACAACTCCACCTGTAACAACAACAACTCTCCCTACCACAACAACTCTCCCTACAGCAACAGCTCCATCTATAACCACAACTTCACCTATCACAACAACTCCACCAACCACAACTCCCTCTACAACATCTCCTACAACAACAACTCCACCTACCACAACAACTCCCACTACAACTCCACCTGTAACAACAACAACTCCACCTACCACAACAACTCCCACTACAACTCCACCTGTAACAACAACTCCACCTACCACAACAACTCCACCAACCACAACTCCCTTTACAACATCTCCACCTGTAACAACAACTCCACCTACCACAACAACTCTCCCTACAACAACAACTCTCCCTACAACAACAACTCCATCTATAACAACAACAACTCCACCTACCACAACAACTTCCTCTACAACAACTCCACCTACCACAACAACTCCACCTACCACAACAAATCCCACTACAACTCCACCTGTAACAACAACTCCACCTACCACAGCAACTCTCCCTACAACATCTCCACCTACCACCACAATTCCCTCTACAACAACTCCACCTACCACCACAACTCCCTCTATAACATCTCCACCTACAACAACTCCACCTACCACAACAACTCCCACTACAACTCCACCTGTAACAACAACAAC
>NW_025732724.1:0-1197 GCF_021292245.1 Micropterus dolomieu
AACAGACACCCAGACAGACACACAGACAGACAGGTACCTGAGACACACAGAAAGACAGGTACCTGAGACACACAGACAGACAGGTACCTGAGACACAGACAGACAGGTACCTGAGACACAGAGACAGACAGGTACCTGAGACACACAGACAGACAGGTACCTGAGACACACAGACAGAGACAGGTACCTGAGATACACAGACAGACACACAGACAGACAGGTACCTGAGATACACAGACAGACACACAGACAGACAGGTACCTGAGACACACAGAAAGACAGGTACCTGAGACACACAGACAGACAGGTACCTGAGACACAGACAGACAGGTACCTGAGACACAGAGACAGACAGGTACCTGAGACACACAGACAGACAGGTACCTGAGACACACAGACAGAGACAGGTACCTGAG
Source organism: Micropterus dolomieu (assembly GCF_021292245.1). Lineage (NCBI taxonomy): Eukaryota > Metazoa > Chordata > Actinopteri > Centrarchiformes > Centrarchidae > Micropterus > Micropterus dolomieu. Next base: position 417 of record NW_025732724.1, read on the forward strand.
ATACACAGACAGACACACAGACAGACAGGTACCTGAGATACACAGACAGACACACAGACAGACAGGTACCTGAGACACACAGAAAGACAGGTACCTGAGACACACAGACAGACAGGTACCTGAGACACAGACAGACAGGTACCTGAGACACAGAGACAGACAGGTACCTGAGACACACAGACAGACAGGTACCTGAGACACACAGACAGAGACAGGTACCTGAGATACACAGACAGACACACAGACAGACAGGTACCTGAGATACACAGACAGACACACAGACAGACAGGTACCTGAGACACACAGAAAGACAGGTACCTGAGACACACAGACAGACAGGTACCTGAGACACAGACAGACAGGTACCTGAGACACAGAGACAGACAGGTACCTGAGACACACAGACAGACAGGTACCTGAGACACACAGACAGAGACAGGTACCTGAGATACACAGACAGATACAAAGACAGACACCTGAGATACACAGACAGACACAAAGACAGACAGGTACCTGAGACACAGAGACAGACAGGTACCTGAGACACAGACAGACAGGTACCTGAGACACACAGACAGGTACCTGAGACACACAGACAGAGACAGGTACCTGAGACACACAGACAGAGACAGGTACCTGAGACACAGACAGACAGGTACCTGAGACACACAGACAGAGACAGGTACCTGAGACACACAGACAGACAGGTACCTGAGACACAGACAGACACAAAGACAGACACCTGAGATACACAGACAGACACAAAGACAGACACCTGAGA
>NW_025732725.1:0-1103 GCF_021292245.1 Micropterus dolomieu
AATTTTACCAAGCTGTAATGAATGTAGTTTAATAAGATACAGCCCAAGGTGGGAGGATAAAATATCAAACACTTTACGAGCCAGGTGAAGCTCGGGGTGCTCAGCTTCGGAAGAGACGGGCAGAAGTGTTGCGGCGTTTCCAGGAGCAGCTGACAGACGGGGTTAGTCTTCATCCTCTCATTGTCTCACGTTGCAGGATGAGAGTCTGACCTGAAAAGAGGCTGTGAAGTCTTCATTGCACGCGATACGAGAAGCACAATCAATACAATTTATCAAAGTGCGTCGGACTCGGTGAATTTAACACGACGACAAACATGTGGCAACTGCAGTAAAATTATGAACACGTCTGCTCAAAGATCAAGAGCTCACTCCTCATGAGCTCCTCAATGAACTTAACCAACGGCCGTTGGCATCGCGCTGCATATATACGGGAGCTAAACACAATAGCAACACAGACAGCAGTTGGACGGAACTTTGTGTACGACCATTTCTGAGAGGCACGAGTACACAGCAGTGCTCACAAGCAGAATAAACCACAGCTTTCACCAACTGTTGGTGCACGGAGCAGCCGTCTTGGATGGCGAAGTCAGGGGTAGTAAGTTCTCCTGACTTTCCGAGTCGGAAACCAGACTTGAGGGGGCCTCTGGGCTTTCCAACTGGGAAGTACAACTGGAACGCAGCATTACTGTGGAGCTTTTTCTCTCTCTCTCTCTCTCTCTCTCTTTCTCCCTCGCTCTCTCTCTCTTTGTCTCTCCCCCTCCTTCCTTCCCTCTCGCTCTCTTTGTCTCTCTCTCCTTCCCTCTCGCTCTCTTTGTCTCTCTCTCCTTCCCTCGCTCTCTTTGTCTCTCTCTCTCCTTCCCTCGCTCTCTTTGTCTCTCTCTCTCCTTCCCTCGCTCTTTGTCTCTCTCTCTCCTTCCCTCGCTCTCTTTGTCTCTCTCTCTCCTTCCCTCGCTCTCTTTGTCTCTCCCTCCCTCTCCCTCTCTCTTTGTCTCTCTCTCTCCTTCCCTCGCTCTCTTTGTCTCTCCCTCCCACTCCCTCTCTCTTTCTCTCTCTCCCTCCCTCTCTCTCTCCCTCCCCCCCCCCCTCCCCCCCCCCTTTTTTCT
>NW_025732726.1:0-1044 GCF_021292245.1 Micropterus dolomieu
GGTACCATAGGTGTCATTTACACTGGGGGCGCTGGGGACATGTCCCCATCACATTTTGAAATGGATGATTTTGTCCCCATCACTGTCATGATACTGTCTGTATTTTTTGTTTTTTTGTCTGCTTTATTCGTTCTGTGTTCTGAGTCCAGTTCCTGTTTGATTCTTGTCTTGTGTTTTGTTGCTGACCTCTTGTGTGCAGTCTTCTGTTCTGTTAGTCCTGTCTTATAGTTCTAGCCCTGTCTTTGTTGTTTCTGCCTGTCTGGCTTAGTTACCTCTCCCTGTTTGGTTGTTTGATATCAGATTGTTCTGTTGGTTTTTTGAATTTTTGAGTTTTGTTTAAAATAAACCCAGAGAACTGAAGCTGAACCTGTTTGTGCCCTGCATTTGGGTCCTCAACTTGCTTTTGAGGTTGGAAGGGTACCTTCTCCAGACTACATGTTTCAGCTCCTTCCACAGATGTTCAAAAGGATTTAGATCAGGGCTCATAGAGGACCACTTCAGAATAGTCCAATGTTTTGCTCTTAGCCATTCTTGGGTGTTTTAAGCTGTTGCAAGACCCATGACCTGCGACTGAGACCAAGATTCCTCACACTGGGCAGAACATTTCTCTCCAGAATGACTTGATAGTCTTAAGATTTCATTGTACCCTTTACAGATTCAAGACACCCTGTGCCAGATGCAGCAAAGCAGTCCCAAAACATAGCCAAGCCTCCTCCTACCTTCAGTAGGTACAGTGTTCTTTTCTTTATATGCTTCATTTTTGGGTCTGCGAGAAATAGAGCTGACTGGAGCAAACAGCTCTAGTTTTGTCTCATCTGTCCAAAGGACATTCTCCCAGAAGCTTTGTGGCATTTTTCCAATTTGCATTCTGTAACGGTGGGAGACAGAACGGACCCAAACGCAACGCTGAGGGTGAAAAAAAGGTTTATTGAGGAAAAAACAGGCTCGAGGCGAGGGCAGGTGGAAGGAGGGGGAGAGGCAGACGAGGACTCGGGGAACCGAGAAGCTGGAGGAACGGAGGGCACAAGGCTGGAGGCTAGGGGG
>NW_025732727.1:0-1018 GCF_021292245.1 Micropterus dolomieu
ACAGTAACGACATTCACACACGCACAGTAACGACATTCACACACGCACAGTAACGTCATTCACACACGCACAGTAACGTCATTCACACACGCACAGTAACGACATTCACACGCACAGTGACATTGCACACGTACAGTAACGACATTCACACGCACAGTAACGACATTCACACACGTACAGTAACGACATTCACACACGTACAGTAACGACATTCACACACGCACAGTAACGACATTCACACACGCACAGTAACGTCATTCACACACGCACAGTAACGTCATTCACACACGCACAGTAACGACATTCACACGCACAGTGACATTGCACACGTACAGTAACGACATTCACACGCACAGTAACGACATTCACACACGTACAGTAACGACATTCACACACGTACAGTAACGACATTCACACACGCACAGTAACGACATTCACACACGCACAGTAACGTCATTCACACACGCACAGTAACGTCATTCACACACGCACAGTAACGACATTCACACGCACAGTGACATTGCACACGTACAGTAACGACATTCACACGCACAGTAACGACATTCACACACGTACAGTAACGACATTCACACACGTACAGTAACGACATTCACACACGTACAGTAACGACATTCACACACGCACAGTAACGTCATTCACACACGCACAGTAACGTCATTCACACACGCACAGTAACGACATTCACACACGCACAGTAACGACATTCACACACGCACAGTAACGACATTCACACACGTACAGTAACGTACAGTAACGTCATTCACACGTACAGTAATGTAACACACACATCAACCTCAGATTTTTTGTGGGGCCACATTGGGAGGTCACCAGTTAGGTTCCTCACAGCAGAGAGATCAATGCTTTATAACATGTCCATAATTCAAATGTGTGTGTGTTTGAACCCAGAGCGGCTGCAGACGGACGTTTTTGTGGAGCAAGCCTTCAGAGAGGACTTCATGTCAAAGGTGAGAGGTCATGGACACACACACACACACAC
>NW_025732728.1:0-1045 GCF_021292245.1 Micropterus dolomieu
CCGATGTCGATATTTAGAGAGCAGGGCAGTACCTACATAATACCGATATCAAAACAAAGAAAAGGGAGGTCTGGATCAAAAAAGTGTGGGGGTGTCTTGTGCTCATGTCAAGCAGGGTGGAAACTTTTTAGCTACTTTATAGCATTTGGTACGAAATACATGATCACTTAAAATTTAAAATGATCATTTTAATGGCAGAGAATAACAAAGAAGTATAACAATAAGAAAATATTAAGGATAAAAAAAACAAACATATACAGTGGGGTGAACAAGTATTTGATACACTGCTGATTTTGCATTTAAAAATCATACAATGTGATTTTCTGGATTTTTGTTTTAGATTCCATCTCTCACAGTTAAAGTGTACCTATGATAAAAGAATTACAGACCTCTACATGCTTTGTAAGTAGGAAAACCTGCAAAATCAGCAGTGTATCAAATACTTGTTCTCCCCACTGTATATAAATGAGACAAACAGTAATAGTGAGGATAATAGAACACGCAGAAAAGTTTAGATGTAGGGAGAAACAATTTTCTGCCATTACAATCATATTAACAAAGTTATGTCTTCAAGCTTTTCTGAAGTGGCATAAAGAGGGAGACATGTCATGCAGCAGTCTGTGAAAGGCTGGCATAAGTACAGGAACCCAGTTTTTGCAGGGTATGCGTTTGCAAGGTTTCTGTTCCTCCCTGCTACATAGCCACTAACCTGCATCAGATTTAAGTAAGAATGTTGAGCTGGAACATAATGATACCTGTTGGGAGGTTAAATATGGTTCTGCTGTGGATGATTGGCCCGCACTCTGTCTGAAAACTGTAGGTTTTGCTGCAGTGCAGTTATTTGAGGGCTACTGCTCTTAAATATTATTTACTCATTCAATAGTCTCTTATCTGAGAGATAAATGTAAGTGAGCCATGCTGACATGGTGTCTGTACTTTCTCTGATCATAGGCACAGTCTATGGTAACAGTCTATGTGGCTGCAGTACCTGATTTCCTGCTATTTACCAGACTAAACTTCTATGCTCTCTCTCTGCTGGTTCTGA
>NW_025732729.1:0-1012 GCF_021292245.1 Micropterus dolomieu
AGGCTCACCTGGATCTCAGTCCCTGGATCTCAGACAGCAGCTCAAACTGACCCATGTAGCACTGCATCACCTCCAGCAGGGCGGCGCTCAGCTCGGCCCGTCGGCCCGACATGCAGCCCTCCGCCAGACCGGCCGCGCTCCCGTTCACCTGCACACAGACACCGTCACTTTAAGAGGGGTTAACCAATCAGCAGCTGGAAACCTGTTTCAGCCTGCAGGTCTGTGATGTAATCAATCCTCAGGTGAAGCTGGATCAGTGGGCGTGGTGCTACCTGCAGTGTGAAGCGGTCGTCGTGGCTCCAGGTGACTGACAGCTTCAGCGGATCCAGCTCATTGGACGACTGGTTAGATGGGGAGCGTGGCCTGAGCTCCAAGCACAGCTCTGATTGGCTGAAGGACAGCAGATTGATCTGCATGACGTCCTGGACGGTGGAGACGTACACCTGCAGCCTGACAGGTGAACAGGAGGCGGAGTTAGTGACCAATCACAACCACCGAGCCAAGGTCACGTGACCCGATGACACTCACTCGTCTCTGAGCCGCTGCCAGCTGGTCAGCTGACTGAGCGCCGCCTCCGACTCCGCCCTCAGCTTGGTCAGCTGATGGTCACACGCCTGCAATGCATGTTGGACCTTCTGCAGAGACTCCCTCAGCTGTTCACGCTGCTGTTTCTGAAGGAGACAAGGAGACGAGAGGAGATAAGGAGAGAACATAAGGACAGGAGGCGAGAGGAGATAAGGAGAGGAAACAAGGAAAGGAGATAGGATAGAAGACAAGGAGAGGAGACGAGAGGAGATAAGGAGAGGAAACAAGGAAAGGAGATAGGATAGAAGACAAGGAGAGGAGATAAGGACATGAGGAGACAAGGAGACAACGAGACAACAAAAGGACAGGAGACGGGAAGAGATAAGGAGAGGAAACACGGACACGAGGAGGTAAGGAGAGGAGGAGATAAGGAGAGGAGATAAGGACATGAGGAGACAAGGAGAGGACACAAGGACAGGAGGAGATA
>NW_025732730.1:0-1010 GCF_021292245.1 Micropterus dolomieu
AGCTGATCACAGACGAGCCACAGCATCCCGATGAACAACACCTGTCATCAGTAACACAGCCTGGGCTGGGAACAAAGACTTGCTAATGTCAGTATATACCACAATCATGGGAGTGTCTCTGTTTCATTAGCGTGTGCGTACGTGACCAAAAATTTACTTATTTTAAGCAAACTGACAAAATGTTGCATACTCAAAACAGTTAGTAATCGCACTAAAAAATGCTCACTGTTTGAGTGTGCTGTTGTACACTGATGTCCCACAATACAATGCTCAAAGTAAATGGAGAAGATACTGCTACACATCAGAGCTGCTACACATTAAAACAATTTGTGGATGGTGTTGAGACAGCTTGAATAAGATCTTGGAAAACAAGAAAAAAAAAGTTAAGTTTAATTGTCATTAAGAGTACTAATCAGCCTTTCACTTCTATGGATCTGGAGGGAGCTTTCTAAAGTCTGATAAAATAACTTAGTTTACTCTTGGAGTCAAATTTTAAACTGAAAACATGCATTACAAACTTGGACATGAAATTTGAAAAACGTGGCAATTTCACTGTCTGGTAAAGTTTAATGAAAGATGCTAGTGAGTTGCAAACTAGGGTCTAAAAAGTCAGTCACTACACAGAAGCTACCCCCCCAGGGATATGTAGCAAGCTAAGCTACTGCAACGTGTCAAAAGTAGTTTACTACATCTAAGCTACCTTTAATTTTTTTAAATATTATATATATATATACACACATACAGAAAATCTCCTACTTACTGCCACATCATTGTAGCAAAATGTACTTCCTCATGCAACAAACTGAGAACCATTGTTGTGTGTATAAAGTAATTGTAAAATGATCACATTATTATTATTAATATTGTTTGTTATTTTAATAATTGTTCCTTAGAAAAATTCTACTGCTTGTCATAACATATTTTATATATGTTTTAAGTTTGTTTTTATAATGTCATTTCATTGTTTATAAATTGTATTATTGTGCGCTGGCAACATTGTTTACCTAAAC
>NW_025732731.1:0-1063 GCF_021292245.1 Micropterus dolomieu
GGCTGGGCTCAGGAGCAGAGGGAGAGAGAGCACACGGGGGAGAAAACACAGAGAGGCGGGCAGAGAACCGGGAACCACGGGAAAAAGCAGAAAAACTGATAAAAAGTAGAAAAAACCAGGACACTCACCGTCAGCCGGGCTGCCACCACAACAGAAAGCCTAACCCTTACACAGATAATAGATGGTCATAGCATTGGGGGGTAACGGATTACGTTACGTAATCAGGATACAAAAACTGTATTCCGTTTTAGTACAGCAAATTGCCTCTGTAAAATAAAGATATCCATCAAGTTCTTCTGTTCATCAAGAAGCTCTGTGTAAATCATCTCGGTACTGGATTCCCTGTTGGTCTTTGAGGCTGTGTTCGGTCCTATTGATGCCCTTTTCACTCAGAAGCTGCCGAGCGAGGTTTCATTGCCCGCTTGCCCTGCTCCGGTTCCCTGCCCCTGGCCTGAAAACCTCCAGCACTTGAGTAAAGGTGTAAATATCGTTGTACAGTCTGTGGTAAACACTAACACTCCCCCGGTGCTCCGAGCTCCCTGTACGGGCAGAGTAAGCAATTTGACCAGTGGTTGCACAGCTAACTGAGCTAATAACAGCAGCTAGTTAGCTGTTAATTAACTTCAGCAACAAGTAAAGCTATCTGTCCATCAGGAAACTCTGTTAATGACAGAGTTGAGGTAGAGCAGCAGGACATCAGAGAGAAAACTAGAATACATTTACTCCATATTTCTAATATTTGTCCATCAACTATGATCCAGTTTCACCAAAATCACGTAATTTGCTCTAAATGGTCATCTGCCCTCTTGGCCCTGCGGCTTTAGGTCATCTTTTGGATCATCCTGGAGAAGATCTCCAGCAGACTTCTGTCCAAGTGAGGAGTAAAATTTTCATGCATGCACCTTCAGGCATGTAGTAACGCAGACTTCAGCTCTCAGAGTTGGTGTCTGCAACAGCATCCCACAAAAAACTGCCCACGCTGAAATCCACAGCTGAAGAATGATTCAGTTCCTGTTTGAATCGGAGGGCAATCAGAGTAAAGTAACTACCAGTCAGTGTTTGC
>NW_025732732.1:0-1373 GCF_021292245.1 Micropterus dolomieu
TCTGCCAAAATGTGGAGGCAATTTATAAAAATCTGTGTTTCCACAGCACTTAAGCCAAATGAACAGAAAAAACCTATGCTGCTGCCATTCAGCGCCTCCTTCTTACTCAATCGTTGGCTCACACAGTCATGTTGAAGTGCGTCGGGACACTAGAAAAAGCTCATCACTTCAACAAACTCTCAAGTGCAATCACATCAGTGGACGCAAAATGCAAGCTTGATGAATACTTAGTGGCTGTGTGGGCGGAGTCAGATATTAAGTTGGGAAAAAAGAGAAAGCTACGACCGGTCAAGCTTTGTAAACTAGGAGGAGCATTGCCCACGAGAGTAGCCTACGTCAGATCCACTTATCAATGTGTGCTCAGCAGCATATGGAGGCTGTCCTGTGAGAACAGATTCTCAGTAGTCAGGTAATCACCTATTTAATAGAAGACAACTCACAGTACATGTATTGCAACAATACATTACTGTGAATTACACATTACTGTACATTACAATACTGTGAATTGTCCCCTATTAAATAGTATAACTAAATAAATTCACAGTACTCTCAAGGATTCAAAATTATTTTATTGTCATTTTACAACAGGGTTGTAAAAAGAAATTTCTCTTTGCAACTCCCTTCTGCTACATACCAGACAAGAAACAGTCAATATACAACAATCATAACAAGGTAAACAGAAATAAACTGTACTACATGGAGCAGTGATAAGGATGAATGGATTTTGAATTTAAGAATGGCTTGGTGGCCTGACGTTACAGTGTTTTAATATCCTACCGCTGCAAAACATTTATTGTGAATTGGGTTCCATAAATAATGGTGCATACATTTGAATATATCTATAAGAATTTCTGTATGATACGCCAAATTCACTGATACTTAATGAATTATTATTTTATTAATCAACCACATGCTAAACACTCTTTCTGAAGACGAAATGCGCTTTAATTTAACACACACAATTCATAAAAATGAAAACAGAAAACAATATGAAAAAAAAACAAACAAAAAAAACAGATATAAAGTATTTCAGAGGGCCCTACTTGCAGATTTTTTTGTTCAAGTAATTGATTTGAGTAAAACTTTCCCCACAAATGCTGCAATGATGCAGCTCCTCACTTCTGTGAGTTCTTATGTGTTTTGACCACAAACCTCTAGAACAGAATTATCTCCCAACATATTTAGCTAATATGCTGCATGCCTGTATTCGATCTTTTGTGCCGTGTCAAATTAGACACATCAGCATATATTGTCCAGAAGATCGTGCAAAGCTAGGGCTTCTCACCAGTGTGGGCTCTTCTCATGTGGAGATTCAAGTAATTACTGTGTCTAAAAGATGTCCCGCATGTTTTGCAAGTATACGGCTTCTCACC
>NW_025732733.1:0-1629 GCF_021292245.1 Micropterus dolomieu
GTCTTCTCCCTTCAACTGCAATGTGGATAATGCACCAAGTGATGTCCAGATGGAACTCATTGACCTGCAGTCTGACACGCTTCTGGCAGAGCACTTCAGGTCAGTCTCACTGCTGGACTTTTACTCCTCCCTCAAAGAGGAGAACTTTCCACACCTGAGGAGGCATGCTCAGAGGATTCTTGTCCTGTTTGGATCTACCTATGTATGTGAACAGACATTCTCAGTGATGAAGTTCAACAAATCCAAACACAGATCCTCTATCACTGATGACCACCTCTCAGCTGTCCTTCGCATAGCCACCTCAGACATTCAGCCAGATTTCAATGCACTTGTTCAAGCCCAGAACAGACTGGATTATTCTCACTGAAGAGGTAAAATGAGGTGGAAAACATTACAAGTTTTTGTTTGTTGTATTGCTGTATTCCTATAAACTTGTTCAGCTGTTTGTTGTTTTTCATTGTTTGTGGAGATGAATAAATTAAGTTCAAGTTATTGTTGGTGTGGCCCTCTGACACAATTCAGGTTTCTCATGTGGCCCCTTGTAAAAATTAATTGCCCACCTCTGGTCTAGGTGCTGGATGTGATGTTGGGGGGGTACAGGAGCTGGCCGAGTGAAATGGAAAGGGTGAAATGGAAAGGATTTGAGAACATCTACAGGCTGACGTGTGTAAAGTTTTCTTCCTTTCCAAGTATCAACAAGGATGTTCGTTTGCGTTCAGCTGGCCATTCCATACCTGCGCAGTGTGTAACACAGCCGCTCTCGCACATCAGTGGTATGTAACGTGTTGGGCAGTAATACTGTAATATGAATTTTCCCAGTAGTGTGTAGTATGACAGATTACTATTTCCAAAACAGTAATGTTATTACAGTTACTAATCACATTAAGGCTGCCCTACTGAACGCACCATCCCTGACGTGAATGCGCGACCGCGCAAAAATAATTTCTTGTGAATGGTTGTTACGGGGTTTATATAAGGCCTTTTCAGACGGCTTTGATCCGCGGGGGTCGTTCTGCGCTCCTCATCAACAGGCAGGCAAACGCTCCGTGAGGTAACCATGGCAATGGCTTGTGTAACTGCCGTGATCCCGTGAAACTGTCGCGGTCGTTTCACGCACACGCCCGCCCGCTGCCAGAGTTGAAATGCCAAACATTTCCCTAAAGTTTATCAATAGACAGAGACTGACGTGGCTGTTTGATCTGAGTTTCCTGAATAATATAACTGTTCCCCTTCGAGGGAACTCGAACTGCGTCGGTTACGACACTATGGGAACGCCTCTAGGCGTAGCAGGTCTGAACGTGAATGAAATCACTCCAATCCTATTGGCTTGTTGCTAGAACGGTAAGGTGTGACGGAATAACCGGAGGAGTATAAAGCACACCTGTACACACTCATCATTAGCTTTTTTCTATTCAGCAGGCGCTCTGTATGTTGTTTGAAGAAAGCTCCAGTCCTACAAGCAGTGTGTCTTACCTGAAGAAGAAGTCTACCAGCATGTCCGGCAACCAGATGTACAGAAGGTGTGTTTTTTCTTGCCCTCGGTACATCACGGATGGAGATTCTCATGAGATGTGTGTCTCATGTTTGGGGATGGAGCACGCCCGGGCAGCTCTCGAGGGGGCTGCCTGC
>NW_025732734.1:0-1180 GCF_021292245.1 Micropterus dolomieu
CAAAATGAAAATGGTAAGGCCTCCATCTAGTGGCTGTAACCTGCAGTGCCATTTGTGAACTACAACAAGGGGATCACTGCAGAAATGCCCACATAGCACCAATGACAGTAAAGGTGGGGCTAATATCCATCCATCCATCGTCAACAGCTTATCCTGCGTACAGGGTCGCGGGGGGCTGGATCCAATCCCAGTTTACATCGGGCGAAAGGCAGGGTAGACCTTGAACAGGACGCCAGTCCATCTCATGGACTGGGGCTAATATTTACATTTTTAATATAGGGCCTACTGCCGGGTTGCTTAATCTATAGCCTATTAATGCAACATAATTTGCTCTTTAATTTATGTTTTGTGTTAATAATCTGAATATGGAAAGTAACTATAGTAAATAAAGCTGTAATGTAGTGGAGTAACAAATATTTCCCTCTGAGATGCTGTGTAGTGCACGTATAAAGTAGCCTAAATGGAAATACTTAAGTAAGTACCTCGAATTTGTAATTGAGTAGGCTACATTACTAGTAGTAAATGGTAGCTACATACACTGAACAAAATTATAAACACTTTTGTTTTTGCCTCCATTCATCATGAGCTGAACTCAAAGATCTAAGACTTCATCTATGTACACAAAAGGCCTATTTCTCTCAATATTGTTCACAAATCTGTCAAAATATGTGTTAGTGAGAGCACTTCTCCTTTGTCGAGATCCATCCACCTCACAGGTGTGGCATATCAAGATGCTGATCAGACAGCATGGGTATTGCACAGGTGTGCCTAAGGCTGGCCACAATAAAAGGCCAAACCACTCCAAGACTGCATAGCACCTTCATTAAAAACATTAAGAAAAAGAAGGCAATCAAGACTAACTATGTGTTTGACAAATTTCTTTTGGACAGTTGATTTATTATTTTGCTCTGGAACAGCCTGCCCGAGGAAATCAGGTCGGCTGAGTCAGTGAACTCTTTTAAGTCCCTTCTTAAAACATACTTTTATAGGAGAGCTTTTCCCGATCTTATTTGACTTTATTTTATCCCTTTTATTTTATTGTATTTTACTAATTTTATATTAAATTTTCATGCTCTTATCTTTTTTTGTATTATTCTTTACACTTGTTAAAGCACTTTGTAACTTGTTTTTGAAAAGTGCTCTACAAATAAGGATTATTATTATTATTATTATTATTTTG
>NW_025732735.1:0-1133 GCF_021292245.1 Micropterus dolomieu
GTCAGCTGTGATGTGTTCAGGGTAGGTTGGTGGAAAAAGCAGCTCATTAATTGTGTTAAATAATCCAGGAGCCTCTAAAGGTTTATCTTACCGATCGTATCTCACCTGATCTCACCGTCTGACTTTCCTTTTCCTTATTTCTCGTCCTAAATGAACCTCGTCAGTCTGACTGAAACGCAGCAGAGGAAACACGTCAACACACCAAAGAAGGACTCCAGAAACTCTGAAGGATTCCTGAAACTCTGTAAGGACTCCTGGAACTCTGAAGGACTCCTGAAGGACTCCTGAAGGACTCCTGAAGGACTCCTGAAGGACTCCTGAAGGACTCCTGGAACTCTGAAGGACTCCTGAAGGACTCCTGAAACTCTGTAGTATTCCTGAAACTCTGAAGGACTCCTGAAACTTTGTAGGACTCCTGAAACTCTGAAGGACTCCTGAAGGACTCCTGGAACTCTGAAGGACTCCTGAAGGACTCCTGAAACTCTGTAGTATTCCTGAAACTCTGAAGGACTCCTGAAACTTTGTAGGACTCCTGAAACTCTGAAGGACTCCTGAAGGACTCCTGGAACTCTGAAGGACTCCTGAAGGACTCCTGAAACTCTGTAGTATTCCTGAAACTCTGAAGGACTCCTGAAACTTTGTAGGACTCCTGAAACTCTGAAGGACTCCTGAAGGACTCCTGGAACTCTGAAGGACTCCTGAAGGACTCCTGAAACTCTGTAGTATTCCTGAAACTCTGAAGGACTCCTGAAACTTTGTAGGACTCCTGAAACTCTGAAGGACTCCTGAAGGACTCCTGGAACTCTGAAGGACTCCTGAAGGACTCCTGAAACTCTGTAGTATTCCTGAAACTCTGAAGGACTCCTGAAACTTTGTAGGACTCCTGAAACTCTGAAGGACTCCTGAAGGACTCCTGGAACTCTGAAGGACTCCTGAAGGACTCCTGAAACTCTGTAGTATTCCTGAAACTCTGAAGGACTCCTGAAACTTTGTAGGACTCCTGAAACTCTGAAGGACTCCTGAAGGACTCCTGGAACTCTGAAGGACTCCTGAAGGACTCCTGAAACTCTGTAGTATTCCTGAAACTCTGAAGGACTCCTGAAACTTTGTAGGACTCCTGAAACTCTGAAGGA
>NW_025732737.1:0-995 GCF_021292245.1 Micropterus dolomieu
GGTACACTTGCCACCCATCCCTGATAGGGTTCAACTCACATCGTTAGACACAGTTGGAGCCTCATCCCTTCTTCCTCTCATCTCTGCTCCCCTCATCCTTTTATCCCCTCATCCCCTCATCTTCTCTTCCTCTCATCTCTGCTCCCCTCATCCCATCATCTTTTCATCCCCCTAATCTCTTCTTCCCCTCATCTCTGCTCCCATCATCCTTTCATCCCTTCATCCCCTCATCCCTGCTCCCCTCATCCTCTCATCCCTCCTCCAGTCTTCTCCGCAGCATGTCCACCAAACACCCTGCAAGGGAAGCAAGGCTCCGATCACAGATCAGAGCAGGTACACTTGCCACCCATCCCTGATAGGGTTCAACTCACACATCGTTAGACACAGTTGAGGCCACATCCACCTCAGACCACTTCCCTCTTCCCTTCATCCCCCATCCCTGCTCCCCTCATCCCTTCATTCCCTCACCTCTGCTCCCCTCATCCCTCCATCTCCCATCCCTCATCCCCTCATCCCTCCTCCACTCTCCTCCACAGCATGTCCACCAAACACCCTGCCTAGAGAGCTGGCGTCTGATCACAGATCAGAGCAGGTACACTTGCCACCCATCCCTGATAGGGTTCAACTCACATCGTTAGACACAGTTGGAGCCTCATCCCTTCTTCCTCTCATCTCTGCTCCCCTCATCCTTTTATCCCCTCATCCCCTCATCTTCTCTTCCTCTCATCTCTGCTCCCCTCATCCCATCATCTTTTCATCCCCCTAATCTCTTCTTCCCCTCATCTCTGCTCCCATCATCCTTTCATCCCTTCATCCCCTCATCCCTGCTCCCCTCATCCTCTCATCCCTCCTCCAGTCTTCTCCGCAGCATGTCTACCAAACACCCTGCCTAGAGAGCAGGGGTCTGATCACAGATCAGAGCAGGTACACTTGCCACCCATCCCTGATAGGGTTCAACTCACACATCGTTAGACACAGTTGAGGCCACATCCACC
>NW_025732738.1:0-1204 GCF_021292245.1 Micropterus dolomieu
CTCTCACCTGTCTGTCTCTCACCTGTCTGTCTCTCACCTGCCCGTCTCTCACCTGTCTGTCTCTCACCAGCCTGTCTCTCACCTGCCTGTCTTTCACCAGCCTGTCTGTTTCTCACCAGCCTGTCTCTCACCAGCCTGTCTCTCACCTGTCTGTCTCTCACCAGCCTGTCTCTCACCAGCCTCTCTCTCGTCTGTCTGTCTCTCACCAGCCTGTCTCTCACCTGCCTGTCTTTCACCAGCCTGTCTGTTTCTCACCAGCCTGTCTCTCACCAGCCTCTCTCTCGTCTGTCTGTCTCTCACCAGTCTGTCTCTCACCAGCCTGTCTCTCACCTGCCTGTCTCTCACCAGCCTGTCTGTCTCTCACCAGCCTGTCTCTCACCTGCCTGTCTCTCACCTGTCCGTCTCTCACCTGCCTGTCTCTCACCAGTCTGTCTCTCACCAGCCTGTCTGTCTCTCACCAGCCTGTCTCTCACCTGTCTGTCTCTCACCTGTCTGTCTCTCACCTGCCCGTCTCTCACCTGTCTGTCTCTCACCAGCCTGTCTCTCACCTGCCTGTCTTTCACCAGCCTGTCTGTTTCTCACCAGCCTGTCTCTCACCAGCCTGTCTCTCACCTGTCTGTCTCTCACCAGCCTGTCTCTCACCAGCCTCTCTCTCGTCTGTCTGTCTCTCACCAGCCTGTCTCTCACCTGCCTGTCTTTCACCAGCCTGTCTGTTTCTCACCAGCCTGTCTCTCACCAGCCTCTCTCTCGTCTGTCTGTCTCTCACCAGTCTGTCTCTCACCAGCCTGTCTCTCACCTGCCTGTCTCTCACCAGCCTGTCTGTCTCTCACCAGCCTGTCTCTCACCTGCCTGTCTCTCACCAGTCTGTCTCTCACCAGCCTGTCTGTCTCTCACCAGCCTGTCTCTCACCTGCCTGTCTCTCACCAGCCTGTCTGTCTCTCACCAGCCTGTCTGTCTCTCACCAGCCTGTCTCTCACCAGCCTGTCTGTCTCTCACCAGCCTGTCTCTCACCAGCCCGTCTCTCACCAGCCTGTCTCTCACTCGCCTGCCGTCTCTCACCTGTCTGTCTCTCACCTGTCTGTCTCTCACCAGCCTGTCTCTCACCAGCCTGTCTCTCACCAGCCTGTCTGTCTCTCACCAGCCTGTCTCTCACCTGCCTGTCTCTCACCAGTCTGTCTCTCACCTGTCTGTCTCTCACCAGCCT
>NW_025732739.1:0-1094 GCF_021292245.1 Micropterus dolomieu
GTTTACAGGTAAGGATCGATTCTACAGGTACAAAACAAACCTAGTTACAAGTAGTTTTGTCCCACATTTGACACGTTTTATTGAATTGTAATGCTCGGGTTAACATTCAACAGTCATTTGACTTTGCAATCAGGAATGTCAGTTCACCATCCAATCCCGGGTTCCAAGGGGGAGGGCCTTTCTTGCAGGGAGTTTTGGCTTCAAAATAATGCGTACAATGCATTTCCATAATCTGCTCTCTCACACGGTATCATTTCCACTCATTTAATAAAATGTCTCTCAAAGCTGTAGTCAAGGAACTAAATAGTATTTTATCATATGCATTTATAGTATCAATACTCTCAATACTATCGATCTATCATCATCCATCCATCCATCGTCAACCGCATATCCTGCGTACAGGGTTGCGGGGGGCTGGAGCCAATCCCAACTTACATCGGGCGAAAGGCGGGGTACACCCTGGACAGGTCGCCAGTCCATCGCAGGGCCACACATAGACAACCAACCACTCACACCTCTATCTATCTATCTTTTTTAAGTTAAATATATATAATTTATTTCATCCTATATATATATATATATATATATATATATATATATATATGAAATACATTTATTTAACTGCGTTACTCATTCTTAACATTTAGTTAAATTTTAAGCCATCCATCCGTCGTCAACCGCTTATCCTGCGTACAGGGTCGCGGGGGGCTGGAGCCAATCCCAGCTGACAATGGGCGAAAGGCGGGGTACACGGCGGCTGTGGCTCAGGAGGTAGAGCAGGTTGCCTGTTAATTGGAAGGTCAGCAGTTCAATCCCTGGCTCCTCCAGGCTGCATGTTGAAATGTCCTTGGGCAAGATACTGAACCCCGAACTGCCTCTAGTGGCTGTTCCACCAGTGTATGAATGTGTGTTTCTGTTTGAGCACTTCAGTGCGGTGAATGCAGATGTAGTGTAAAAGCGCTTTGAGTGGTCGAAAAGACTAGAAAGGCGCTATGCAAGTATGGAGCATTTACTGTACAGGTCGCCAGTCCATCGCAGTAAATTTTAAACCATCAGTTTTAATCCTGTAGTGAATTTATTCTTTTTTTAAATAA
>NW_025732740.1:0-1192 GCF_021292245.1 Micropterus dolomieu
ATTTGTGAAGCTGGAACTATGAAATATTTTTGCATGTAAAATCACTTAAATGGTTAAAATAGTTGCAAAGTAATTTTTCTGTCAACCGACATATGACATTCATACCAAAACATCATCAAGTATCTTTATCTGTTAAATATGGAGTTAGTGGCTGGTACTCAAAGACTAGGGGCTCGGGCAACCGCTTGGACACGGATCATGATCTAATAGCGAAATCACTATTCTTCTGTTTAGGTAATTTTTTCTAGTTGTTTTTATTTCACACTTTGGCAATGTAAACGTCTGTTTCCCCTTATCAATAAGGCCCCATTTGAAATGAATTGACATGAAATACCTTATTTAATTTATGACATTTGTTATGTGAAACTGCTCCACTGCCTTTTTTCTGTCCAGGTTAACACTTTATTCAATAAAGGTTTTTTAATTTTTAAATTGAAACTCAAAGTTAAGGACTTGATTTGGGACTTGTCTGTCTCGACTTGAGACATGACCTGGTCCCACCTCTGCTATAAGGCAAAGGCAAGTTTATTTGTATAGCACATTTCAACAACAAGGTAATTCAAAGTGCTTTACATAAAACATAAAAGCAACAGGGAAATATAAAACAGTTTAAAAAGTTAAATAGAAAATAAAAACAGGCAGGTCTTCCACTTTTGCTTATTTTACTCCTTTGATTCCCCATCTCCCACCCTATACCCCTTTTTTTCACACTTAGGGACTTTAAACCTTTAACTTTTAGTGACTCTAACTCTAAGAGGACTCTAACTCTAAGAGGACTCTAACCCTTTAACTTTTAGGGACTCTAACTCTAAGAGGACTCTAACTCTAAGAGGACTCTAACCCTTTAACGCTTAGGGACTCTAACTCTAAGAGGACTCTAACCCTTTCACTTTTAGTGACTCTAACTCTAAGAGGACTCTAACCCTTTAACTTTTAGGGACTCTAACTCTAAGGGGACTCTAACTCTAAGAGGACTCTAACCCTTTAACGCTTAGTGACTCTAACTCTAAGAGGACTCTAACCCTTTAACGCTTAGTGACTCTAACTCTAAGAGGACTCTAACCCTTTAACTTTTAGGGACTCTAACTCTAAGGGGACTCTAACTCTAAGAGGACTCTAACCCTTTAACGCTTAGTGACTCTAACTCTAAGAGGACTCTAACTCTAAGAGGACTCTAACCCTTTAACGCTTA
>NW_025732741.1:0-1297 GCF_021292245.1 Micropterus dolomieu
CATGCCAAAGTTAGTCATGAAGTTCCACAAGGATCTGTTCTCGGACCAATCCTCTTCACTTTATATATGCTTCCTTTAGTCAATATTATCAGGAAACATTCCATAAACTTTCATTGTTATGCAGATGATACTCAGTTGTATCTATCGATCAAGCCAGATGAAACTCATCAGTTAGCTAAACTTCAAATGTGCCTTCAGTATGTTAAAACCTGGATTGTTCTGAGGCCCAAGCACCTCCGTGACGCATTATCTAAAGATATTGTTTCCCTTGATGGCATCGCCCTGGCCTCCAGCACCACTGTGAGGAACCTTGGAGTTATCTTTGATCAGGACATGTCGTTTAAGTCTAACATTAAGCTGCGAGGGAGGAGGTTTACTGGAACGCAATAACATCTTTAGAAACATTGATATCCTAGTTAGATAGGCTAGTTAGTTTCTTTACCCAAACATGATCTTGAACATGACCACTTTTATGACCAATCTGCACCGATGGGCAGGTCTACAGTTATCTAATCAATTTGCCTGTTAATTTTCTGGGTGTAATCACAGAGTTTGAGATGTAACAAACAACCACCAAATTAATGCTGAAGAAAATGTGTTTTGTAAGGAGTGTGTTGCCGGTTCTACTGTATATAATATGCCAAGTTGATAACCAGCTTGGTGGTACCGCTTATCGCGATTGTTAGGGTTAGTGAAGCCAGATGACAAACATATCCTGGGTTTGTTGAACTCGCTTTGTGGTACAGGCCCCGTGTGTGTGTGTGTGTGTGTGAGTGTGTGTGAGTGTGTGTGTGTGTGTGTGAGAGTGTGTGAGTGTGAGTGTGTGTGTGAGTGTGAGAGAGTGAGTGTGAGTGTGAGAGAGTGAGTGTGAGTGTGTGTGAGTGTGTGTGAGAGTGTGCACTTACCAACCTATCTAACAGTGGACCTCGACGTCGTTACACACCCACTAAGAGGGGACTAAAAAGTGAACAGGGGACATTTTTTAGGTCCCCTGTTGGACATGCTTTAAATCATGCTAAAATCATGTCTAAAACCATCTGGTAAATTTTTTAAACTATTGTCAAGAGGGGACCTGCAGGTGTGTGAGTGTTTAAGTCCATACTCAGCAGTGCCTCTAGTGGATCAAGCAAAGATTTTAACGACTCATTCACACACGTCGTTCTTAACACTCCCCTATAGAGTGAATGGCTTGCAGCCCCAGGGAGTCTATCAGACTGTAGAGGGGCTATTATACAAGCTACTCAGTAAAGAAAGCTGTCTCTTGAAACACAATTTCTTAATTTTTTCTAACAAAATA
>NW_025732742.1:0-1290 GCF_021292245.1 Micropterus dolomieu
CAAGAGAGAGAGGGGAGAGAGAGAGAGAGAGAGAGAGAGAGAGAGAGAGAGAGAGATGAGTGGCAGTTGCGTTGTACAGTGAGAGAAACCGTAATGAAAAGGACGGAAAGTTGTGAATACAAGAGTTTCCCATGAACATTGGGAGGGTTAGGTAAGTAGGAGCTAACTTGGGCTAACATCTTCTGCGCTTGCGGGTCACTTTCAGGCTGCAGACAGTTCACACTGGAGTCTGATGTGAACTGCCAAACAAAAAATATTTGGATCTGGGGAAAACATCAGAATTGAGCATTAAGGCCTGCAGCCTGTAGCCTAACTCAGAACTAAGAATTAAAACACAGAAAGAGGATTACACACTAAGACATGAACTAAGACACAGGGCTAACAGCTAAGACAAAACAACAGGAAGGAGAGAACCGGTACTAACTGAACAAGCTCATCGTGCATATAAACATAAGAATAAACAAGGCTGAACACAGGAAACAAAATATGGAACAAAAACCAGATCAATTTTGATATTTGACAGTTTGTCAGTTATATTTCAAGCTATTACAGTTTCTAGGAACATCTGGTAATTTTAACAAAACATCCATTCAGCCATTGTCATTGTTGAGAATTAATCAGCACATATCAGGTATACTGTATAATCACAAAAAAGATGCATGTCAAAAATAATTTGTTTTACTATTGAAATAAATAATTACAATATAGATTAAATACAACCAGCTGATGCTAATCCAAAGCAGCACCACAGGCCATACATAAATAAAGAGTTAAATTGCTTCATTTTATAAATAAAATTGTAAACAAGTGTTACTACCTAAGGTCTAGAAGGAACCTGGACGCAACATAAGTTGTGGCTCCCAAGAACAAAGGGAATTACAAATAAACAGTTTTTATACAGTGGGGGAAAAAAGTATTTGACCCCTTGCTGATTTTGCAGGTTTGCCCACTTACAAAGAATGCAACAATCTACAATTTTAATCATATGTACATTCTAACAGTGAAAGACAGAATCCCAAAGAAAATTCCAGAAAATCACATCATATGAATTTATAAAAATTGATAACCATCTGATGAGGAAAAACAAGTATTTGACCCCCTACCAAACAGCAAGTATTCTGGCTCCTACAAGCCAGTTAGTCTTTCTTTAAGACACAGCCCCAATCCCAACCAATTATCTACATCAAATACACCTGCCTCACCTCGTTACCTGTATAAAAGACACCTGTCAACACCCAAACAACCAGCATCCAACATCACCACCATGGGCAAGACCAAAGAGCTTTCTAC
>NW_025732743.1:0-1077 GCF_021292245.1 Micropterus dolomieu
CTCCTTCCTCCTTCTCCTTCCTTCTTCCTCCTCCTCTTCCTCCTCCTCTTCTCCTTCCTTCTTCCTCCTCCTCTTCTCCTTCTTCCTCCTCCTTCCTCCTCCTCTTCTCCTTCCTCCTCCTCTTCCTCCTCCTCTTCTCCTTCCTCCTTCCTCCTCCTCTTCTCCTTCCTCCTTCCTCCTTCTCCTTCCTTCTTCCTCCTCCTCTTCCTCCTCCTCTTCTCCTTCCTTCTTCCTCCTCCTCTTCTCCTTCTTCCTCCTCCTTCCTCCTCCTCTTCTCCTTCCTCCTCCTCTTCCTCCTCCTCTTCTCCTTCCTCCTTCCTCCTCCTCTTCTCCTTCCTCCTTCCTCCTTCTCCTTCCTTCTTCCTCCTCCTCTTCCTCCTCCTCTTCTCCTTCCTTCTTCCTCCTCCTCTTCTCCTTCTTCCTCCTCCTTCCTCCTCCTCTTCTCCTTCCTCCTCCTCTTCCTCCTCCTCTTCTCCTTCCTCCTTCCTCCTCCTCTTCTCCTTCCTCCTTCCTCCTTCTCCTTCCTTCTTCC
The DNA here is from genome assembly GCF_021292245.1 of Micropterus dolomieu. Taxonomy (NCBI): domain Eukaryota; kingdom Metazoa; phylum Chordata; class Actinopteri; order Centrarchiformes; family Centrarchidae; genus Micropterus; species Micropterus dolomieu. Next base: position 533 of record NW_025732743.1, read on the forward strand.
TCCTCCTCTTCCTCCTCCTCTTCTCCTTCCTTCTTCCTCCTCCTCTTCTCCTTCTTCCTCCTCCTTCCTCCTCCTCTTCTCCTTCCTCCTCCTCTTCCTCCTCCTCTTCTCCTTCCTCCTTCCTCCTCCTCTTCTCCTTCCTCCTTCCTCCTTCTCCTTCCTTCTTCCTCCTCCTCTTCCTCCTCCTCTTCTCCTTCCTTCTTCCTCCTCCTCTTCTCCTTCTTCCTCCTCCTTCCTCCTCCTCTTCTCCTTCCTCCTCCTCTTCCTCCTCCTCTTCTCCTTCCTCCTTCCTCCTCCTCTTCTCCTTCCTCCTTCCTCCTTCTCCTTCCTTCTTCCTCCTCCTCTTCCTCCTCCTCTTCTCCTTCCTTCTTCCTCCTCCTCTTCTCCTTCTTCCTCCTCCTTCCTCCTCCTCTTCTCCTTCCTCCTCCTCTTCCTCCTCCTCTTCTCCTTCCTCCTCATTTTCTCCGTCCTTCTTCCTCCTCCTCTTCTCCTTCCTCTTCCTCCTCCTCTCCTCCTTCCTCCTCCCCCCCCCCCCTCTCCTCCTC
>NW_025732744.1:0-1708 GCF_021292245.1 Micropterus dolomieu
ACAATGCTGTCCTTTCATCACTTCCCAGGAAACTCAACAAACGTAACCTATTGGCCTCAGGTGAAGATACCAACGATGGTCGTTCAGTCTTGGCCTCAGGTGAAGATACCAACGATGGTCGTTCAGTCTTGGCCACAGGTAGTCTCAACGACTGTAACGACTGTCGTCACAGCAACAAGGAACACTAACGAACCAGCGGTATCGATGACCCGAGATAACGACCCCACTGAGGTTAAATAGCTGAGTTTCCCTGCCAGTCAGTCAGAACTGAAGAAGTCCTTTGGATAAGGGACGAAACGTCTTCCAGTAGCTTCAACCAAGTCCAGTTGCCCTTCATTTTAACCTTCGTTGGATAACTATGACCTGGATGACTGAGAATCTTCATAGACAGTATGTCGTTTAGTTTGCAGGACTTGTTCATGATGCAGACAGAACAGGTGACTGACAGGCAGTTATCATGGAGAGATGAAGAGATTTTTCTGTCTGCTGCTGTGGAATCCTTGAGATATGTGCGAGAGGTCCTGCAAGAGACTGTACACACACAAATACACACTGTTCTTCTTGCCTCTGAGTGTGATTTACCATCAGAGGTTCGTTTTCAGGGTTACAATCAGTTTGCGGTGTGAGGCCTTTACGTACCATAGTTGGACCACAGAAACCCTGATACAACCTGACAAGTGCAATTGTGTTTCCAGACGATCATTCTAGTAGAAAGCAAACACACATACGTACGTCAACACACGCACACAGGCAATGGAGAGAGTCAAAGACAGCAATTTAGTCTTATGAATTTTCTGCAACATTTTAAAAGAGCAGCAAGGCAAACAGTGAAAGCAGTGTTGGTTCAGAAATGACACCATATGCTTTTATAGAGGTGTTTTCTCATGGAAGTTGTGTCAGAGTGTATGGTTCAGACAAGCCCGTGTGTGACTGTTTGTGTGTGTGAGTGTTGCACAACTGCTATATAACTGGCATAATGAGAGGAACATTGGTTTCCAAACAAGTATGGCAGCCACTAAATTAATTTCCTATTTTACAGCCAATCACAACAACAGATGCACGAACACGGCACAGTGGGTAAGGTTGTAAATATTAATCAATGCTACAGAAAGACACTTCAAAACCACATGGAAAAAGTAGCGTAATCTGTATAAATAATGTATTTTTGTACATGGAACGCCTGCTGCCTTTTCTTGTGCTCCTAATGGAGTCCTAATGACATTCACAGCTTTATGTTGTTACCTTGTTCAGTTCTGGCCTTTGAATCTGTCCTCTCCTCCCCTCTGTGGTGACACTCTCTCTTAAAAGGGCTACAACATGCAAAAACAATTTGGATAAATATACAGCATGTATAAAATACAGTCAGTGTGATCTCTGAAAATAGCAAGCAAGGTAAAAAATGACCAAGTCACCACAAGCTAACGTGTTCCCAGACAATGCTAACATGATGATGTTTGCTGTGTAGGCATAGAGAAGTGGGGGCCTCTGCAAGACCCCTGGTTCTTAGCTGTGAACCCCTCTGTCTGGGCCAACAATAACACAGCCAGGGAGGTGGGGAATGTGCACAGGAAACCAGTGCTTTGCAGCAGCAGCAGCAGTGGTGGTGGCGGCTCTGAGCCCGGCTGAGCTGAGCTCCTGAGGACCTGGCTGGAGCACAGTCACGTTTCAGAGCTGGGGCCAAGGGGCTCCTCCAGGACCCCCCCCCCCC
>NW_025732745.1:0-1188 GCF_021292245.1 Micropterus dolomieu
TTACCGAAGACAAATGGGACACCTGCCGCCATCCTGCAGCGCTACTCTGGGCCTCTCACCGCCATGCCAAGCAGTCTTACTGCGCTGAAACATGGAATGACTTTTGGGGCATCGTCAGCGACACGCGAGAAGACATTTTCCTGTTTCATATTATAGCCATGATGCACAAACATATCGAAAAGGTAATTGTTCACATCTAGTCAAAACGCTGCAATATTGCCACCCGCAGGATGAAAACAAATGCAAAATTTGTCACAGCAGGATGATAACCTACTGTTTTACAATAAAACAAGCCCCCTCTGCATTTGTAACTGCAGTCACTTCATCCTGTCCCAGGGCTGATATTACCTAATGGAGTGGTGTGGTGTCCTTAAAGATACCAGGCAGGGAGTGGCTTCTTTATGCCGCGTCCTAAGAAATGAGTATTCTATTTTATATTCTTCATTCTAAAGTTTCACTTCTGCTTTAGTAGAGGAGTACACTGCCCATGCAGCAAAGCAAAGGACATGTCTGTAGGTTTTTCTGATATGGCACAAGTCTTTATTCATCTATAGTGATTGATATTATAGCATCTGTCTAAATTTACTTACCCTGATTCCAATATTTCTATGATAATTCTGATTATAAGACAACATATGTTCTAAGAGCCTTTATTCATTGACATCTTTCTATTAATTTGTGTTTCAGTTTTACAGTCACATCATGTCTCTCAGTAAACTCTAAGACGGCACAACCTCCTCAGTCTAACAGCCTTTCTATTTGACTGTTTAGCTAGCTGGATAAACTGCTTCAACAAAAGGGAGGCCAGCATAACATGTTTACAGCCTGGTACCTAAACCAGTTTTACAAGATATCTTACTCAGAATAACTGATGCAGTCTCGTGTCTTCCGTGATACACTTGATGTCATATTTTGCATCTAAAGACTTCAGAATTAATAAAAACAATTGCAACATCAGATAGTAACACTCCAGGCAACAAAGGGGAATTAAATTATCTAATTAGAGAGTAGTTTGCAGTTCATTCCATTTAAAATATCGTTAATGTGGACATATGGGATATCTATGGTAATGCAATTATTGGATTGGTAACTGTTTTAAATTAGAAAAGAGATATGATGTAGTTTGGAAGCTTTAACAGTAGCATTGTCAATAAAGAAGTCCACCCAACCATCTAAAGAAGTGTAAAG
>NW_025732746.1:0-1056 GCF_021292245.1 Micropterus dolomieu
GTCTGACTCTAAAACTGTGGGGATGTGTGTTTTCTGTGCAGTAGCTGAATAATAGATATGTTCTGTGAAGGAAACTCTGTGTTTTGTTGTCTCACTCCCTCTTTTTTCTGTGATGTTGCACATGTCATGGTTTTGGGTTTTGGTTCTCTTATTTCCTGTTTTATTTTGTAAGTATCCTTCATTATGAGTATTGTGTTACCTTACTTCCTGCCTTTGTGTGTTTTCCGACCTGTCTGATTGTTTGCCCTGCCCTAATTAGTTTCACCTGTCTCTTGTTATCATCCCTTCACTTGTGTATTTAGTGTGTGTGTTCATCTTCGTCAAGCGTCCCAGCTTTGTATCAATGTTTCATTGTGCTTTTGTATTCCCCCTGACTTCTGGACTTCTTGGATTTTGTTTATTGCCTGCTCCCTTTTTGGATTTGTTTGACTTTTGGACTGCCTGCCTGCTTTGGACCTTTGCCTGTCTTCACCTTACTGTCAGCTTGTTCACCTTTGGTTTTATTATTAATAATAATAATGAACTGAACCTGCTTTGCCTCCTGAGTCTGCACCTTATTCCACTCCCCTGTGTATTTCTGTTCCTTGAACTAAACGTGATACTGCAACCATTAACATCTCAATCGATTACCTTTCGTTCAATTCACTTAAGCTGTTATCTGATACTAGTACCTGTCTACCTTTACTTCACTGAGTGATTCTCAACATTCCTCAGAAATTACTTGGAAAATCCCAGAGAATATGCCTATAATTTTATATGGAGCCTGATTTTTGATCCAATTTCATTTAGATTTTATATCAACGTATTGTAGAGGCTCAGGCAGCCATTCTTTACAGATATGCAAGGTACATGTCTAACATGTCCTGCTACAAAAAAAGCAGACCAGGGAGCTTTTTGTAGCTGAAAGTCCTTCAGCCGTGAAGATTACAATTACACAAAGAGGAATCTTTCCCACAGCTGCTCATTGAACACAGACTAACAACAAAAGCCCATTTTTCTCTGGAGTGTGTTTCTGTGTCAATGTGTGTCTTAAACATGCATGAACACTGACAGCAG
>NW_025732747.1:0-1365 GCF_021292245.1 Micropterus dolomieu
AAAAGTCAGGGGATCACAAAAGTCAGCAGGATTTATCCTCTGGGAACCACAAATGTTAAAACAAAATGTTGTGCCAATCCGTCCAGTATACGTTCACTTTGAATGACCTGCTGTTCGCACGAGCAGAGAATCAGAGGTCAGTAGGATTAATGGCAATCCATCTAATAGTTGTTTAGATATTTCAGTCTGGCCCAAAGTGGTGGACTGACCTACTGACTGACAAACCAACATGCTGCTAGACCTGGTCAAGAAAGCCAGATCAGCTCCATTACAGTGGACAGAGTGCAGGTTACAGAAAGGCCAGTCATACAGACACACCCTGCTTCTTCCTAATAACTGTGGCCATTAAAATGGCCATGGGAGGAGGTTACTCTTCGAACCACATTAAAACAGCAGCAGTTCAATAATAACAGGAAACAGAGGGTGATATCCTTCTGTTTCCGTCAACTCACCACATCCTTCTGCATGAAATACCACTTAAATACACAAGCTTAGTTATATACCGTTTACAAGAAATTCTAACTAAATCAGCCGAAATGTACTTTAACCCACAGTTAAAACTGGCTGGAAGTGTGTGCAGAAAGTCGGCCGGTGACTGTGACCTGCCTGAATACTGCACCGGAGTGTCTGAGGATTGTCCTGAAGATAGTTTTGAGATGAACGGCAAAGCGTGCTACGACCAGGCACCGGGCTACTGCTACAACGGCCAGTGCCCCACACTTGAGCAGCACTGCTGGAGGCTGTTTGGATCAGGTACCCTCATCACACTGCTGTCAGTATGGTCATTCAGGTAAAAGAAGTAAAAACAGGGGATTCTGTGTTTTCATTTCTTGTTAATAGACAAGATGAGCCTGAAGGAGCTTTAGTTATTAGTCTGTTTTCCCTGGCTTTTGACATATTGATTTATGGTCTCAAAATTATGACTTAACTTGTTGAAAACAGGCCCCCTTTTCCAGGAAAAACACCTAAAATAACATACCCAAATAAATCAGGAATAACTCCTCAACTATTTGGCCTAGATGCGTAATTCTGGTCTCCTTTGGAAGGTCAGAAGCTAAGAAATATCAATCCATTGTAAATTAACATATTTATTTTACCATTACAGACTAAATTGAGATGCAATACCGAAAAAATAGGATATTTTCAACCTCGCCTAAGCTATATTTCAATGCAATTAACCATCAAAACCATCATAAGATAGATCATAATGCAACTGAACATATTTTAATACACCTGGAATGCACTTGTAACTGTAAATTTGATGAAAATAAACTAAAATACAAAAGTTATCATACAATATTTTCAAAATATACCAGGCAATTATCCATATTTTGGCAATATTTACTGTTTAAATGTTGATTTTTT
>NW_025732748.1:0-1082 GCF_021292245.1 Micropterus dolomieu
TATAATTTTATATTTTGATATAGCAAATCTTCTGGAAAATCAAATAAGAAACTGTTTATGAAGTGTTCATGGCTAATAGAGCAATTTAAATTTTAAATAAAAAAAACAACAAAAAAAACATACCATATACTTATTGATTTGCAACATTCGCTACAATGGCCTTACTCAGTGTATCCCAAATTGGTGGTCAGGTGGTCTCAAATCTGAGAGGTCACAGGATGATTAAACACATTTTTTCATTTTCTTATCGCATATTAGGCTATACACAACATTATGTAGTAACTCTTCAGCAAGCTAGTTATAAGAAGAAGCTAGCTCGGTATTCTTCTCAGTATGGATTTCATGGCAGAGGCTGCGAAGAGACTGAAGAAGACAATGTTGGAGGATACGAGGAAGAGAAAAAAAAGCGAGTGTGACTGAGCAAGAAATTAATCGTTGTCATAAGCTAAAAGAGCTGATGCAAGGCAGATGCTGATCTGGCCTTCTTGCTGTTGGAGTAGTAAGTAATAACTTATTTAGCTGGCTTGCTATGTCTTGTGTTGTTGCGCTTGGTTGATGTTTGGCCACTGACCACTGTTGTAGGTGAAACCAATGTGAGACGTCTTTATTAGAGATATGTAATGATAATGAATGCATGTGTATAGCTGTCCTTATTTACAAATGCAACAGGGGCGCCAAACATATAATGTTCCTTTAAAGCCTCTAAAAATCTTTTAAATGTAAGAATCTGAGAATGAAAAATCTCTCTTTGGTTGAACAGCTCACAACTCATGTTCACACTCAGTGTCCACACTAACGTGTAACAAAGGGTTACAAGTAGATATTGCTTTGTTTTAAGGGGCCACCAGCCAAAAAAGGTTGGGAACATCTGGCCTAATAAAACCAGAGAAATTAAAGGGATAGCTGCCACAATATAACTAGTATAGATAAATCCCTGACGGTCTACAAATTTGTAATATCTCACGGTGATCACAATACTCAGTACAGCTGTGCATAACCATGCTGTCCCTGAAACCTGAAAGAGTCTAGTTATTCTGTAACTCCTCATAGCTAACCTCAGACAGCAAACACATTACCAGTAT
>NW_025732749.1:0-1024 GCF_021292245.1 Micropterus dolomieu
AGTATCAAATGTAAAAGTACTCATTAGGCAATACATCTTATGTTTATCATATATTCAGCGGTGGAAAGAGTACTAAAATATTGTACTTAAGTAAAAGTACTGTTACAGTGATGTATTTTAAGTACAAGTAAAGTTACTGTTATAAAAATCTACTCCAGTAAAAGTAAAAAGTAGCTCATTTAAAATTTACTCAGAGTAAAAGTTACTTTGTTACTTTTTTAACCTCCTGAAATAACTTATTTATACTGATTTAATATCTTATTTATAAGCCTACTTATTATACTTACTTCATTAAATCGCAGTCTTTTTGCTATTTAATGAGGGCACAAGCCAGATAAAAGTTTGTTTGACAGATCCTTTGCTAAAGCAATGGCACAAAACAATGTTAGAGACCTTTTATGTTATCAGAAGAAGTTTTGTGAATATTTATGCTTCATTATGAAACTGTGGTGGACAGATTAGACTATGGCGGGCCGCACTGGGCTGGGAAAATGGGAAACACTGTATATGAAGTCATATCCCTATTTATGCTACATTCAAACAGGTGCATAATAAATGTTTTACTAACATAGGACTAAGCATAATTAACTAGTTACCAGCAGGTTGATAGTGCCAACCAACACTAGCAATGTCAAGCACCAATGTCTTGTTGGCTAATTTAAGAAAAGCCTCCTACCAAACTATGACAACTATATTTTAACAACTACCTTCTCTTTTGAGTCTCCGTTTGGGGAAACAACCTCTTTTAATATGATAAATTGATTAATTTTAATTCAGTTATAAACTCCTGGACTTTAATAGCTCTTGTGTTTCAGCAGGTTTTCTGCTCAAAACTTTCAGAATATCTCCCATAGTGTTCTCTGACATGTCATAATTAGGGCCCGAGCACGACCGTGCGAGGTCCCTATTGAATCTGCTCGGATTATATTTTTTAGGGCCCGAGCACGACCGTGCGAGGTCCCTATTGAATCTGCTCGGATTATTAGGGCCCGAGCACGACCGTGTGAGGTCCCTATTGAATTTG
>NW_025732750.1:0-1279 GCF_021292245.1 Micropterus dolomieu
CATGATTCTCATTTGCTCTGACATGCACTGTGAGCTGTAAGGTCTTATATAGACAGGTGTGTGGCTTTCCTAATCAAGTCCAATCAGTATAATCAAACACAGCTGGACTCAAATGAAGGTGTAGAACCATCTCAAGGATGATCAGAAGAAATAGACAGCACCTGAGTTAAATATGAGTGTCACGGCAAAGGGTCTGAATACTTATGACCATGTGATATTTCAGTTTTTCTTTTTTAATAAATTTGCAAAAATTTCTACATTTCTGTTTTTTTCTGTCAAGATGGGGTGCTGAGTGTACATTACTGAGAAATAAAATGAACTTTTTTGATTTTTGGAAAATGGCTGCAATGAAACAAAGAGTGAAAAATTTAAAGGGGTCTGAATACTTTCCGTACCCACTGTATGTGTGTGGCATGCATGTAGCTCTTTAGGTAGTGGCTCCGTTGCCACAATCACAAATGCATACATGCTTACACACAATGGCATGCCACGCTGCACCTGGACAACTTGATCAAACCAAACTGGCAGTGGTGTCCGGTATAATTAAAACCAACAATGCGGTGCGCTACAATGGCCCATTGTACGTTCACAGCTGTCATTAACCTCCAAGCTGTTCCCGTCACACTGAAGCTGAATGGACAGTTAGATAATACAGACAGACTGAAGTGAGTATTTTCTGTCACAGAAAGGTCACACTACAGACAGGCATCCGCCACGCCACTGTTTTATAAAGAGGGTTTTTTTCTTTCTTTCTGACACTAATTAATCTTTACTGTACATTGTAACATGTGGCCAATAAGGCATTTCCGAGGCTAAGAATTCACTGTCACACAACTTAAATGTAGAGCTGTTTGCTGGGTACATAGATTGGTTTAAATTTCATGTGCTGGAGCTTCAAGACCAGTAGACATGAGAACAAAAGATTTATATTCCAACTTGTTAAATGCATGAAAGCTTTCAAATTTCAGTGATTACTCACAGTAGTCAGGGAGCACTGCAATTCCTTGAATGGGGACGGTCTGTTTTCGGGTATTTTGGTCTTACGTAAGACATATAACATATTTCTGCCTTTTTTTCTCTTTACCTTTGCACCTTTGTTTTCAGAAAACGAGACACTGGACTCCTCTGAGTTGGAGTTCCCGTGTGGCGTGCGTCAGTGTCCGCCCAAATACACCTGCAACAATTGGATTGGCCCCAATGACGGCATCACTCAGTTTGACAACATCCTGTTTGCTGTTCTCACTGTCTTCCAGTGCATCACTATGGAGGGATGGACCAC
>NW_025732751.1:0-1132 GCF_021292245.1 Micropterus dolomieu
TCTCTCTCTCTCTCCCCCCCCCTTTCTCTCTGTCTTTGTGTCTCTCTCTCTCTCCCCTCTCTCTCCCCCCTCCCTCTCTGTCTTTGAGGCCAGCTATGCCGTCGGGGAGGTTGTAGGCTTTGACAGCGTGATGTCTGCCTCCCGTATGAACAGCGCTGTAGTGATTTTTCTGGATGATGTGGCAAAAGTTCAGACCGTGGTGGAGAAAGGGATAAATATTCGTGACACTTTCACGTTCGTTCTCCCGCTGGTGAGTCCCGCTAAAAGGATCACTATTTCTAACGCACCTACACATTAAATCTGAGGATCTGGTTAAAGAGCTGTCACATTACGGCCAGCTGGTCTCTCCTGTTAAAATGGTTCTGCTGGGCTGTAAGTCGCCGAAGCTGAAGCACGTTGTGTGTCACAGGAGACAAGTCTTCATGATCCTGAAGGATAACGCCACTGATTTAAACCTGACGTTCAGTTTTAAAGTTGAAGGCTTTAATTATGTTGTCTTTGCCACATCTGACACCATGAAGTGTTTGGTGTGCGATGATGAGTGTCATTTAGTCCGTTCATGTCCCGCCGTAGAGAAATGGATCGGTTCGGTTCCGCGCGGGCCCGAGTCGGCCTCCAAGCCCGCGGGGCCGAGCGGTTTCGGCGGACCGGGCCGTGGTGGCGCTTCAGGGTGGCGTGAACTCTGCTGTTGTGTCTCCTGCTGCTGAATCTGACTCACCGGGTGCGTCTGTAGACTCTGCACAGGTGACAGAGGCAGATCTGCAGGTAACGGAGAGTTCTGTTGTACAGAATAATAGTGCAGATAAAACTGATGATTGCAAAAACACTCAGGCCAATGAGGAAGCTGATCGTGTGCAGGCAGAGAAAAGGGAAGCGAAGGCCAGTAGAGCTAGTTACAGTGAGAACGTTAACAAGGCGGCTGAGGATGTTCTGGCTGACAGTATGGCTGACGAGCTGGTTCCGACTAAGAGCACCAGCAAAAGGAAAAATAGTGCTAATAAAGAACAGAGTGATGCTAAGGCTAAGAAACTGCCAGAGGATCTGTCTGATGATGATGAGGATGTGAGGAATGTGAGTGGACTGCTTCCCAGGTTGAAGCGGTGAAAAAGTATTCTCTAGGAAAGATTAAGAA
>NW_025732752.1:0-974 GCF_021292245.1 Micropterus dolomieu
AAATATAATCCGAGCAGATTCAATAGGGACCTCGCACGGTCGTGCTCGGGCCCTAAATATAATCCGAGCAGATTCAATAGGGACCTCACACGGTCGTGCTCGGGCCCTAACAAGGCGAACAAAGCTTAGAGATAAAAGGCGGCTTGTGTCTGAAAGGTGGCTAGTTCAAAGGTTTGCATGTGCTTTTAAATCATCACACAGATGATGATCCACAGATGCACCTGCTGGCCTATGACAATACCTTAATGAACGAGCCCATTTTAAAACCCAGGAGGGAGAGGTGGCGCTGTCTCTAATCCTGTAGACTAAATTAGATTGACTTTTAAACTCAAGAGAAACAGATGATGCAAATATCACACCTGATCAATTGATTTGACTGAATTAGCTAATGCACCTTCGAACTGCACCTTACCTAAACATTGAGCGATGACATGGGGTGACATGTCTCCTGAAAAATGGAGGAATTTCAGCTGGAGTAACATATTTTCCTACAGAAAAGTGATAGGATGTTTGCTGGAGAAACATATTGGCTAGCAAAGCATAGAAGGATGTGAGCAATGAGATTTAACTAATCTTCAAACGATGGCATGCCACAGTGATCTAAGACTTTTCCAGAAGGGATCCCTGGACAAATTGGTGTCTGTTGCTCTGAACATGTTAAATGAATGATTTTCTGCCCAGTGGTGGCGTGTCCTGTGAGGGTCAGTTGCATTCTTGCCAACTTGAGTGTGAGATGCAGCTGTGTGAGAGGCTGGAGTGGAACCAGTCAGATATGTATGATACAAATTATTGTTTTGGGTTTCTTAGACAATGTGGCTTAACAGTTTGTGTTCTATATCTTCTAAGATAAGATCAATACCACTCTCATGTCTGTACAGTAAATATCAGGCTTCTACCAGCAGCTAGCTTAACTTAGCATAAAGACTGGAAACAGGTGACCACGGCTAGTCTGGCTCTGTCCTACGGTAAAAAAA
>NW_025732753.1:0-1416 GCF_021292245.1 Micropterus dolomieu
AAAATGAGTGAGAGAAACAAAGAACAGGAGAGGGAGGCATCTTCACTGAGACATGTGCCATCTATTCAAAAGGAGCCAGGTTGAGAATCAGGGTGAAGAAGTTGTAGAAGATCGAAGATGATGAGCAAGATAACCAGGGACCGGAGGAGGCTCCTGGATTTATCAGCTGTCTGACATGGTGTTGCGCGGGCCAATCAACGAAGATGCTGGCGCCGATAGTGGAAATATCCAGCCTCAGCCTGTGATATGGTTTGGGCGGTATGGTGGGCTCCCTCGCTAATGATCTGCTGTGGGGAGTGGATCACCTATTCACCATCCACATGTAATGTTTTTTGCTTCACTTGTAGGCCTATGCTTTATTCAACTAAGAAAACATGTTTGTTGGTGTTTTTTTCTGACCGGAACCACGGCGACCATGTGCGTGAGAAAAGCACAGAGCCATAAGCGGAGCTAGCGTGGGTGCATGGGGGCGGCCGACCCAGGGCCCACACTGGTCGGGGGCCCACTACGTGGACTGTGAAGTTTAGCTCCGCTGATTATAGCAGATACAAGCAAACAACTACGGTATGACGATACGATGTACCGGGAGAATTCAGCAGCTCTTATCCAATGAAACTCACCACAAGAACGACAATCACCAACAGACGCACTCGATTCTAAGGAGACACATAAATAAACATAAATCATAAAGTAACATTTGTATTTCAAACAAATGGCAAACTTATTAGCACATTTTAACAAAACTCCCTTCACCCTCATGCATCATGGGAATTCTGAGGGATGGACATAGGCTGCGCAACGGGTTATTTACAACGTCAACTTCTACTGGACGTGTCTCAGAAGCATTTCAGCAGCGCAGCCTGCAGCCTGCAGCCTGCAGCTGTTAATGACTTGTTTTCATTTGTCTTTTTTGTGCTTCTACTACATTCTTCAAAGCTCTCTGTGGATCGCTTTCATTTCTCGTCTTGACGGGTGCATCTAGCAACTACCACAGGGAGCATTTCAGAATAAGAGCGTTTTACCTGCCGAACTTTGCCGACATGTTTATCGGCACAAACATTTAGTAGAAATGCTGCTCCGGCAGCAGCGAAGCAGACAGACTCTGTGGACTTTCGGAATGAGTCTGGGGTCATGTAAACTTGGTTAATATGTCTTTGTAGCACGTGGGCCCACGATGAAGCTCCGCCCCCACTGTGCTGACAGTCTAGCTCCGCCCCCGCACAGAGCACTGTTGTTACATATTAGCGTCGCTTCTGCGGGACTGTGAAAGTAAACCAACAGCTGGAGGGAGAGAAACAGGAGGAGCTGAAGCGGGTTGTGGCTGTAAGTTTTAAGTGAAAGAGTGCTGCCTTTACGTGGCGACGGTGAAGTAGCATATTTACTGGACGTGTTTTTGTGTGTGAATAATTGAAGAAT
>NW_025732754.1:0-1053 GCF_021292245.1 Micropterus dolomieu
ATATATGTCTCACTTGAACTGTCTCGCTGAATACAGTAGATGTAGCCTTGGTGGTAGACTGAAAGCAACTTTGGGGCGGCTGTGGCTCAGGAGGTAGAGCGGGTTGGCCGTTAATCGGAAGGTTGGCGGTTCAATCCCTGGCTCCCCCTAGTTGCGTGTCGAAGTGTCCTTGGGCAAGATACTGAACCCCGAATTGTATGAGTGAGTGTGAATGTTAGTTTCTGTTTGAGCACTTAGGCTCGGTGTATGAATGTGTGTGAATGCAGATGTAGTGTAAAAGCGCTTTGAGTGGTCGAAAAGATTAGAAAGGCGCTATACAAGTACGGAGCATTTACAACTTGTATTATCAATTAAATGTACGTCATATTAAATTGTGTGTAAAATACTCTGAGCTTTCTATGTGTGGGCAGATGGAGTGCTAGTCTAATCTTCAGTAATTTAGTAAAATCTATTTTACAATCATCTTAGCCATAACGTCTTTCTTTTTATGCAGCCCAGAAACAATTGACAAGACTGCCACCTCTGGATTAACGGGAGCAACATATTGTCACTCCCAACTTTTCACATATGGACACTTGATCAAGACCTCTTGGAGTCACATTTTTAACACCATTTGAACCACTTAGCGTTGTTTTTGGAGGTGTAGGGCTCCATGGTCAAGTTAGCAATACTAAATATTCAATGTCCAGATCGACTTTCAAAATAAATTGGTTAATGTTGTGAAACATTGCAATTTGGTTAGGTCTAGGCACTCCTTGTTTCTCATGTGAAACGAACAAACCAACAGTAGCTGGCTCTGCGCTGCAGCAGCTCTTACTCTGACACATGTTTTGTCATTCTTTCAGTGGTAACATGTTTCAGACTCTTGTTGACTGGATGATTTACAGATACAGATATGCTATTTAACCGTAACATGCCGGTCACATTATGGTTAAACAGCGTATCTGTAGCCCGGACACTGAACTGCTTGCTGTGGGACTCTGTGGGACTGGGCTGTTTACATTCCGCCCTCTGCCAACCCGATGTCGGCATGTAACGTCATCCACTCCGCCA
>NW_025732755.1:0-1307 GCF_021292245.1 Micropterus dolomieu
CCCCCCCCCCCCATCATTAATGTTCAGGAGTTTTTTGTTTCTTTTTCATGGATTTGCAGCGTTAGTTCTGTGGTGAAAACCTTCAGTAGCGGCTGTGTCTAAATACATTTCCATTAGTGGATAATGTTCCTAAAATAAATCCCCTCTAACTGGTATGGGTTGCATGAAGTGTGCAGGGTGGGGGTGAAGCGGTCTCTGCTGCTGTTCTAGAGTATAATGACTGGATGAACCCACTTCACTGGTTTCCTACTACACGGCTACTTCCTGTTGCCTCCAGGGCGCACTGCGCTGCATGGTGACGTGGCGATGGAACAGTGGATAAGACGCATGCCTTTGGTGCGAGGTTATTATAGTTTAGGGATTTTCATTAGCTTTTGTTTGGACTTTTTCTTTTCAATTTCAGTTTAGTTTTAATCAGTTTTTAACTTGGGTTTGCTAGTTTAGTTTTTTATTTTTTGAAAATGCTTAGTTTTAGTTTAGGTGTTATTAGTTTCAGTGTTAGTTTTAGTCTTTGTCGCTGCACGATCCCAAGATCAGTTCAGTTTTTTCACAAAACATTAAAATACATGTACAATCAGAAATATTTGTGAAAAGGGAAACCATTTTTAAGCTATCTGAAGCTTGTACATGACAGGAGCCCAAACTGTGTGTGTGTGTGTGTGTGTATGTATGTATGTGTGTGTGTGTGTGTGTGTGTGTGTGTATGTATTTATATATATATAAAAAAAAATATTGAAGTACTGGCACATTGTCTAAATAAATACTACAAATAAAAATAAATGAAGCACATGCAATCCCAGTAGAATTTCTCTACACTAACCTTTTTTCTCAAAGAGCACATGTGCTCTTAACTGAAAAAATTTAGGAGCACACAAAGAAATTTAGGAGTGCAGTGAAAAATGTTCAAGTAACACAGAGTTTAACAAACCATTTATTAAATAGATATTTATACTACATGTGTGCTCCCTCTTGTGTTCAATGGCATGAAACCACTGGAGGATTATGGAAGTGAAGACCCTGGTATCTGTACGCTCAGCAGTGGCCTTTAAATATTCTCAAAGCTTTTTAAAATATTGAAACAGTTGTTTTGAAAATTTATGCTTTGGTCGGCTTACCGTTGCTTTTCTGTCCTGTTTTCCCATCATGCCTCCGTACACCGACCCGGTGTCTGTTTCAGATCATCGCCGAGGGAGCGAACGGTCCGACCACGCCGGAAGCCGACCGCATCTTCCTGGACAGAAACATCATGGTGATCCCGGTCAGTGGAGACTAAAGACGGATCATGTGTCAGTGGGACTTTTTAACCT
>NW_025732756.1:0-1341 GCF_021292245.1 Micropterus dolomieu
ATGCCAACAAACACACAATGTCATAGCACCTCCTGCTGGCAACAGGAAGTATCAAGTTTTACGCTGTAATGTACTACTCCCAACATATTTGCCTCACCTGCTTCAAAACAGTCTCAGAAGAGCCTTAAGACATTGATGATGCTATGTTTTGAATCTTGTGAGTTTTCGGATAATGGCGTGTCCTTGGCGTGGTATCAAAATTAGATACTTCGCCATGACACAGGAAGTTGTTGTAACTTTGCTGTACATGCTCATCTCTACCAAATTTCACACATTTCAACGGTCACGCCCTCAACACATCTACAGGTCAAAATTCACTCAACCTCATAGCGCCACCTGCTGGAATCAGGAAGTGTGTCTTCAAAGATGCAGCCCCTGCTCACTGAATCACCAAGATGCACAAAAAAGCCTCTTGGAGCCATACCTGAAATCAGACAGGAGGTCAGCCATTTTGATTTCAATGTGCAATTACAGCCCATTTAAGACCTTTTACAAGGTCTGCACTTTAACAAAGTCCTCCTAGGGAATTAATCAGATCGACTTAAATTTTCTACTGTGCATTCTATGACTATGAAAAGTTGTGCTATCTGTGAGTGTTCATCAATGGGCGTGTCTGTGGTGTGGCTTCAAAGATCAACGGTTCGAAGTTATTATAACTTTAGTATACATGCTCCGATCTGTACCAAACTTTACATTATCGATAACAGTCCCGTCCTGAACACATCTAAATAAAAATATCCACTCAACGTCATAGTGCCACCCACCGGTAACAGGAAGTAAGCCGTTTCTGACAAAACGTGGCCGCCTCACCCCTCGACAAGCTACACTTGGCCCGCCCAACACTGCTTGCAGCTTTAATTATCTTTTCTTTTACTGGACACAAAGTTACAGCCTAATGTCAAAGCAGCACTACATTTAAATTCTTC
This sequence comes from Micropterus dolomieu, assembly GCF_021292245.1. Lineage (NCBI taxonomy): Eukaryota > Metazoa > Chordata > Actinopteri > Centrarchiformes > Centrarchidae > Micropterus > Micropterus dolomieu. The sequence continues at coordinate 927 of NW_025732756.1, forward strand.
ACTATAGAGTACCACTATATTGTACCCACTATGTACTAAAAGTTAGTAGCCTATAGAAAAAGTGCAACTTTGGAACAGTGCCAATTCCAAATTGAACAGATAAGTGCTGAACAAATAAGTAATAAAGTGTTTTATTTACAGTGAGCTTTTCAAAATACTTTGTATGACAAATGCAAAAATTGCAGATTAATTAGTTAATTGACAGAAAATAAGCCAACACTAATAATGGATTAGTTGTTTAAATCATTTATCAAGCAAACATACCAAACTTTCTAGTTCCACCATCTCAAATCTGAGAATGTTTCTCGTTTTAGACTTTTGGTTGAACAAAACAAGTAATTTAAATAAGTCACATTTTGTTCTGGGAAATTGAGATGGGCATTTTTCATTTTGTTTTGACATTTTATAGACCGAA
>NW_025732757.1:0-959 GCF_021292245.1 Micropterus dolomieu
CGTGAAGAGATGAAGGCGTGTAAAATGGTCTCGGTGTCCTTAAAAGTTAACATAGATCGAATTTTAGCTATATTTCTAAGTTGATAAAAACATGATTGAACAAGCTTTGTGAAAAGTGGCCATGGCTGATGGATTGTCTGACCTTCACAGCCTCAGAAAGGCTCTTTCAGACGCTGTTTGACAATCTGAAGGTACCTCCTTGTAGCACACTGAGGCTTTCACAGCGAGGCCTGTGGTTCCCCTGGTCTGTTCAGATCTCCAGCTCGTCCCATGCTTCCTTTGCTGACGGATGGTATGACAGCTCTCCCCTCTGCCAAGAAATGAGCCTCACTTTTTTTCATCCCGCTTTCATCCACCTGAGAGATGGATCGACCCGGGATTATCCCCTCAACCTTCCATCACCACCCACCTCTTTTTCTCTCTTCCTGTCATCTGTGGTCATCCCTCTCCCTCTGTGACCAGCTCTTTGCCTCCTGTCTTTCTTTTTGTCTCTTTCTCTTCTTCCTCTCCCTCCTTTGATCTGCCTCCCTCTCTCAGACCTCTCTCTCACCCTTTTCTCCCTCCCTCTATCTGCTTTAGTCTCCAGAGAGCTGCTCCAATTTCTGACTGATGTGGTGGGACTTCAGGCCTACAAAAACAACCACACTCACATTCTCATAGACATGCACACACGTGGCTTAGCAGTTGTGTAATCCATCAGTGGCTCCCGCTGAGCTGCCAGTCCGGATCTTGTTGAAGAGGAAACTGTGTGTAGATGATGCTCTACGTCACCTTAACTAGTTATAGGTAGCAAATAGAAATAGTTTTCTTCCTACCATGCATACAATGTGATGTTTCCACGATGTTTTCCTTGGCGGGGCAGAGAGGCTTCTGAAGCAACAGTTTTGAAGTGGCGTGTCTGCTGATGTAGAGCAGTACCAATAACTTCATGTCATTGAACCTGGTTCAACTTTTTCTGC
>NW_025732758.1:0-1068 GCF_021292245.1 Micropterus dolomieu
ACAGATCTCAACTGACGCACTGAAGGGAGGCACCAGACATCATACAGGGCCAAAACTCTAAAGCAAAGCAGATGACATAATATTTTATTCCAGGGCCCTGTCCCGCTCTTTGTTTTTTAAGTCACGCTATCAGCATGGCACTAGGAAAAGCAATGACATGAACTGCCATGACATTCTGTTAAAGACATTCAAGGCCCCTCAGAGAACACTATGAGTTTGACATATTTTGTGTCCCAACAACTATTGGATGGACTGCCATGAAATGTGGTACAGATGTGTCCCTCAGGATGTATTGTAATAACTTTATTGTTCGCTTAACGTTTCATAACGCCTTCATCAGGTCAAAATTTCAGTTTGTGCAAAACTCTGGTTTAGGACCACAAACTAATGCCATTACCATCAGCCTAAGCAGCAATTTGAATTGAACTGAACTGAACTGTTGAATGCTAATAATCAAATGTAAGCATGCCAACACACTACACCAAGGCTGTATTCGGAAACTTACTACCAGTGACTACAGTATGCAGTACGTACTGCATACTGAGTTTCCTAGTAGTATGTGTAGTATGAAACTGTTAAATCAAATTATTTAGCTAGGCCGGTTTCCAGTTTTGAAAGGCAGAAGTAAACAATAAGAGGGACATAAATTTAAATACCAATTATAACTTTTTTATAATTTCTTTTCTAATTTAATCTTGTGTAAGGAGAACAAGCCTACAGGCAATCTTTAACGAATGTAATGTTATAGCTTGCTGTATTTGTCCTACTAGCCAAAAAAGAGCCACAATGCTTATTAAGCCTGCTAAGCTAACTTCTGATATCATGAAAACAGCAACGTTAACTTTAGCCATCCATCGTCAACCGTTTATCCTGCATGCAGGGTTTGCAGGGGGCTGGAGCCAATCCCAGCTTACATTTGGTGAAAGGCGGGGTACACCCTGGACAGGTCGCCAGTCCATAGCAGGGCCACACAGACAGACAACCGCTGGCACTCACATCCACACCTAAGGACAATTTCGGAGAGACCAATTAACCTAGCTTGCATGTCTTTGGATGGTGGGAGGAAGT
>NW_025732759.1:0-1076 GCF_021292245.1 Micropterus dolomieu
ACCCCAGTGATCCCTCTGCATGTCTGTCTCTGTTTTCCCCTGCTCTCTCTCTCCCTGCCTGTGCCTCGTTAGCCTCATGTCTTTCACCTGTGTTGCTCGTTATTCCTGGTATATATGCGTGGTCTTTCTGTTCAGCCCTTGTCCGGTCATTGTTCGTGTTACCTTCTGTTCGTGGATTCCCCAGTGTTAAGTCTTGTTGCCTGTCTTCCTCGTCGTGTCTCTCTGTTTCCCTGCTCATTTTGGATTTTCACCTGTTTGGATAACCTGTTTTTGGACTCTGTTGATCAGCCACTCTGCTTGTAAGTGTGCTCGCCTTTAGTTAGTATTAAACCCCATTCAACTGTTCCTCCTCTGCCTTGCGTCCTGCGTTTGGGTCCTCCAACCTGCCTCCACCCCACCCACCGTAACAGATGTATCTTTGTGCTTTGTCTCTCAAATTCAAATAAGCTTTATCAAATAAAGTTACATTTTTGCCAAAGGGCAAAAATTTTTGCCATTATATGATAATTATGTTTTATACATAGAAAAATATAATGTCAAGATAACAAATACACTTGAAGCAGTAAACTAGCAAACTAGCTCTGTCTGTCTCTCTCTTACTCAGTGCTTCGATCTGGGTAGTTTCTCTCCCTCAGTGTGTGTCTGATAAAACACTGCTAGAGATTTTACACCTGCTTTTCTCAGACATTTAATTTGAGACGCAATTTTGTCTGCTGCAGTGGTCAGTATGCAGTAATAAATCAGATGCTGAGGGTATTTGTATTTTCTCTCCAATATTTTTTGCCTCTGAACAGGAACACATTTAAACATTGCATGAGACCAAACATGCAATTATCCATTCCATTTATCCAGGACAAACCCTGCTGAGACCCTTTAGAAAACAAGGACAAGCGCAATTTAAAACACTAGAACACAGCATGAGAGAACGCAGGAACCTGTTTACACAATCACTGAACTAACATGAGATCCAGGTCTCCCGGACCCCCCCTGCTGAAACAGATAGAACCAGTCAGGTAGTGAAAACCAGCAGGTTCTTGATGACTGAATCATGTGGACTGACTGGCTTCAGGACTCTT
>NW_025732760.1:0-1093 GCF_021292245.1 Micropterus dolomieu
CTCTGTCATGAATTAAATAAATTTCAACAATTTAATTACATTGTTATTACTAAGTACTAATTACTAATTAAAGGTGGTGTACACCAACAACAACAACACCAACATCACCAATTTTGACCTCAGTGATAAAACACTGCACTGCCACTGCAGACACAAGTCAAGGTTTTCCCTGTAGCTCTTCTGGGGGTGTGGTCACTCAAACCTCTGGGCTAGCCTGCCACCTAAATTATAGCAAGTCAACAGTGATGACCCACAAAACGCATACATTATTTGAGAAGTCTGGACATTTCATTCTTGTAGATCGAAATGTTGCCTTAAAAATACAGAGAATTAACATATAGAATTATTTGCAGCCTAAAAGTGTGCAAACCTTTTTTCCTTTTTACCCTGCAGGGATATATAATGATTTTGCTTTTTACCTGGATGTGTAAACACTTGATCCCTCTTCTGGTATTTATTATTTGGTCATTAAATTCAAAGAAATTTGAAAATTTTATTAAGGTTAATAGGAACTTGTCCAACAACTTGTAGTCCTCTTAAATTACATGAAAAAAGTTTATAGTTACTTAATTTAAAATTCTGTACTGAAGCACAGAACTAAATAACCAAAATCATGTCCAAATACGAATGGACCTAACTGTAGGTGTGTACTCTCACTCCTGTAATCTCAACCTCATGGAAATGTTTGGGGAAACATTGGCTTTCCATGTGTATTATAGTTATTATTTATATTATGATATTAAAATCTATGTCTTTCAATGTATTAACCTTAACACTGTTTCATCTTTCTTTACCTCTCCCCGTTTTCTCCAGCAGAAACAGGCTTGAGTCTTCTCAAGACCCGCTCTTATCTGGGGCCTATGACGTGTTCGGCTTCTGACAGTGGAATTTACCAAAAACAACCAAGTGTCCAGATCTGCTTTTCTTCCTATTGTTGCAGTGGAAGAATGCTTGGACTATTTTGAACACTTATGCACATATGCCTTTCCTTGCCTGCTTTCTGCCATCATTCTCACCCTGTAGGAGGTTTAATGAGTTTCTTTAAAGACTGCCCATTCAAGGAAACCTTACTTACCTCTCCCTCTATATAATA
>NW_025732761.1:0-1215 GCF_021292245.1 Micropterus dolomieu
ATCACAATGTTGTTGCATTTCTTGTGGCTGTTTTCACAAAGGTCAGAACTATGACCAGGTCATAACTATGATCTGGATGACTGAGAATCTTCATAGATATAAATGCATGGCTACGTGCGTAGCCTACGGCGTAGGTACGCACGTAGACCCTACGCAGGAGTATAAATGGGCCTTTAGTCCTGCCAGGGCCTTTCTCATTTCCAGAATTTCTGCCTCCTTACCTCCTCGATCCTTGACTCCTTGCGGTGCATCTTAGTCCCTCCTACCCGAGATGTGAGCTCGAGGAGTCGAGGAGGAGTTGAGGAGTCCAGGAAACAAGCATTTAATGAAATGAGATGTCCTTTCCTCGGAGCCGTAATTTTAAAGTGACGTTAATTACATATGACCTGTTGCACAGCTGCATACTGTATAGATGAGACCTGTGCAAAACGAAACTAACTGAAAACACAGATCTCACGTTATCTTCAGGAGCTCTGTGCAGCTCACATTCCCAACAGAGCAAGGCTGTACTTCAGATTATACATTTTTATATTGCAAAACTTGACCAGTTACTTTACCCGATCACAAACTGTCAGCCACTCAGTGCGCGAGACCGTGTTCGCTTGATTCCTGTCACAGTGTCCGTCGGTGTCGCATCAGCTGGGTGACTGTAATCGCGCAGTCAGAGATGCTATCAGTTATAGGCTACATTAGTTTTTAATGTTTACTGCCTATTTATCATGTATTTATTGTACTTTGCAAACTTTACTTATTTATATAGAACTGTTTTTTACTTATATGTTGTGTGTGTGTGTGTGTGTGTGTGTGTGTGTGTGTGGTATATTGTGCTGTGTTTGTGTAACTGCTGAGTTCACTTAACAACTGCCTTTGTGAAGTTAAAAAATGGATGTCAAATAATTTCCTCCAGCTGAACTCAGACAAAACAGAAATCCTGGTCATTGGGTCTCAGCAGATGGCAAATCAAATACTGCCATCTGCTGGTTCCCTAGTAAATCACATTAAGCCTGTGGCAAAGAACCTTGGTGTTTGGTTTGATAGTAATTCAAATTTCGAGCAGCACACCACAAAGCTTGTTCAATCAATGTTTTTATCAACTTAGAAATATAGCTAAAATTCGATCTATGTTAACTTTTAAGGACACCGAGACCATTTTACACGCCTTCATCTCACCACGCCTGGATTATTGCAACAGCCTTTTCACCTGTTTAACCCCAA
>NW_025732762.1:0-1407 GCF_021292245.1 Micropterus dolomieu
AGACATTTTGTGGGGCAGGGGCTGAAGGAACGACAGTAGTAAGTGACATCCACTGGCTGGTTGTTGGTGCATGCTCTACTGTGACAACACAGTCTGTACCCTCCTAAGTCAAGTCACCGATACGCGTCTGTCAAGTCTCTGTTTGTTCCCTTGTCGACGTTCATCTACGTCTTGTGTGACTCTGTAAATTACCAACACGGCTAACATGACCTACATTGGAAAAATGCTGTAGATCGGTGATCTTTCTACACTGACTGGATTATTTTTGATGGTGACCTGGATATAAAATCAGAGGCAGTAACTGACTATATATCAAGTTCTGCATGACAACCACCATCCAGTCAAAACTGTAAGAAAATATTCCAGCTCCAGACCATGGATGACCCACCAAGTAAAACTCAGACTTAAAGAGAAACAACAAGCATTCCACCTCAAAGACTGGCTCTCACTCAGAGAAGTTTATGCTGGATTCAGAATTTCCTAAGTCACAGATTACAGGCAGTGAGGGTGGGAAGCACGACATCCACCACCATTACTGTGAACACTGGTGCCCCCAAGGCCCCTTCCTACACACTGTACACCAATGACCGCTTTAGCCCCTCTCCCATTACAAAATACTTCAAATACTCTGATGACTCAATTCCATTTCAATTTCAATTAGCTTTACTGGCATGAATGTAACAACAACATTACCAAAGCATCATATATACAACATAAGATCAATCAGCCCCATACATTTCATTAAACAAGTAATCAAAGCGTATGTGTGTTAAAAAAAAAGAAAAAAAAAAGAAATATAAAAAATTTAAATAAAATAAATAAATAAAACAGTAAGTGTGTGTGTTAAAAAAATAAAAATATATTAAAAATAAAATAAATAAACAAAACTGTAAGCGTGTATGTGTTTGTGTGTGTGTGTTAAAAATAAAAATATATTAAAAATAAAATAAATAAATAAATAAAACAGTAAGTGTGTGTGTGTGTTAAAAAAATAAAAATATATTAAAAATAAAATAAATAAATAAATAAAACAGTAAGTGTGTGTGTGTGTGTGTTAAAAAAATAAAAATATATTAAAAATAAAATAAATAAATAAATAAAACAGTAAGCGTGTGTGTGTTTGTGTGTGTTTGTTAAAAAATAAAAACAGTCAATTCTGATCATTTTGCTGGTGCGCTGGTGATTTTCCTTTGGGGCTCACTGAAACCTCTTCGGGGGCGACAAATATTTCTCTACGTAGGAAAAACCCTGTCAGAGCGTTAAACTCACAGACAAATTCATGATGCCACTCCTGTGTTATATGTGTAGATGTGTGTATACATGTGTAATGTGTAGTTTGTGTGTATTATTCATGTTGAAGGTGCTCTTTGTACAGTCTGTGAAAAGTTTCCTCCCCTGAGGACAATA
>NW_025732764.1:0-1236 GCF_021292245.1 Micropterus dolomieu
AAGTCCTGCGCCTTACCAAATAAACTAAATGAATAACATGTTGATGCAAGTCAGTATTACGGCTTATATTTTCATCCACCATCTAATGGTTTAAAATATTGCTCCAATGCAAAACTTATTTGCAGACCCCTGCAGTATATTACTACTACTACTACTTCTTCAAACGTACGTATTCAACATAGTGATAAGTGTCTTCACTGCTTGAATTCTACCAGAAGTAGAACAAGAAGAACATAGTGACTGTAGAAACAGACGATGCAACGTAGCGACGTCCATAGAAGGGGGGATCCGCGGTTATGGAGATATAAATGGCTCATTCTAAGGTAATAAAAAGATAATAATTTAACATTTAAGGTCTTTACACACCACTGAAAACATGGTTATGGATCTTATATTACATTTCTGTAGATAGATCCTCAGACATACTACCCACTGAACCTTTAAGATAAAGAAATCAGTAAAATATTGTCCTTAAGGAAATAAGCGTAAGACTGTGTCCCAGATTATTAAACATCCATCCATTCATCTGTAACCGCTTATCCCAGGTCGGGTCACGTGGGCAGCAGCTCCAGCAGAGGACCCCAAACCTCTCTTTCCCGAGCCACATTAACCAGCACTGACTTGGAGATCCCAGGGCGTTTCTAGGCCGATGTGGTGATATCATCTCTAGTCCTGGGTCTTCCCTGAGGCCTCTTCCCAGCTGGACGTACCTGGAACACCTCCCTAAGGAGGTGCCTAGGAGGCATCCTTACTAGATACCTGAACCACCTCAATAGACTCCTTTTGATGCAAAGGATCAGGACCACATCATCTGCAAAAAGCAGTGACAAGATCCCCAAACCGCAACCCCAACTCAACCACGCGTGAATATCCTGTCCATGAATATCACAAACAGAATTGGTGACAAAGTACAGCCCTGGTGGAGGTCAACCCCCACTTAGAACAAGTCTGACTTACTGTTGAGAATCCATGCGCAGCTCTCGCTATGGACATACAGGGATTGGATAGGCCTTAACAGCGACCCCCTCATCTCATACTCCAGTAGCACCTCCCACAATCTCCCTTCTCCAGATCCACAAAGCACAAGTAGACTGGATGGGCACACTCCCAGGCCCCCTCCAAAATCCCTACGAGTGTGAAGAGGTGGTCCATTGTTCCACAACTAGAATGGAATCTGCATTGTTCAATATGAGGTTCAACTGTCAGCTAAACCCTCCTCTCCAGCACTTTAGAGTA
>NW_025732765.1:0-940 GCF_021292245.1 Micropterus dolomieu
CCACAACACAGAGACACCAACCCACCACAAAGACACAACAGACCACCACAAAGAAACACCACACCACCACAAAGACACAACAGACCACCACAAAGAGACCAAACCACTACACACAGACACCAAACCACCACAAAGACACAACAGACCACCACAAAGTAACACCAAACCACCACAAAGAGACAAAACCACTACACAGAGACACCAAACCAGCACAAACACACAACAGACCACCACAAAGACACAACAAACCACCACAAACACACAACAGACCACTACAAAGAAACACCAAACCACCACAAAGAGACAAACCACTACAAAGAGACAACAAACCACCACAAAGAGACAAAACCACTACACAGAGACACCAAACCACCTCAAAGACACAACAGACCACCACAAAGAGACACCAGACCACCACAAATAAACACCACACCACCACAAAGAGACAAAACCACTATACAGAGACACCAAACCACCACAAAGACACAACAGACCACCACAAAGAGACACCAGACCACCACAAAGACACAACAGACCACCACAAAGAGACCAAACCACTACACACAGACACCAAACCACCACAAAGACACAACAGACCACCACAAAGTAACACCAAACCACCACAAAGAGACAAAACCACTACACAGAGACACCAAACCAGCACAAACACACAACAGACCACCACAAAGACACAACAAACCACCACAAACACACAACAGACCACTACAAAGAAACACCAAACCACCACAAAGAGACAAACCACTACAAAGAGACAACAAACCACCACAAAGAGACAAAACCACTACACAGAGACACCAAACCACCTCAAAGACACAACAGACCACCACAAAGAGACACCAGACCACCACAAATAAACACCACACCACCACAAAGAGACAAAACCACTATACAGAGACACCAAACCACCACAAAGACACAA
>NW_025732766.1:0-1418 GCF_021292245.1 Micropterus dolomieu
CCTTTCTCAAGTTGTACAGTAATGTCACATGTGTATGAAGGTGGATCAAACAAGCTAATCTTAAATGTCAAAGTAGAGAGGAGCCTAGTAGGCCTATTTATTTTCATTCATTACACAATATGAATAAGCTATGCAGACAGTTGTAAAGAAAGAACATCTTTTTCTTCTGTTCTCTACTTGTTATAGTTACACAGTATTAGGGGTGTGGGCTGTATTAAAAGTATCCAAAGTATCCAAAGTATCCAACAAGGCAGGGAAATATAAAAGGAATTTATTTTATAGTTTGGGTACATTATTGTTCAGTGTACATGCTCACATCTGAAACAAACTTTACGTGCTTGATAACTCTCCCACCCCGCAGACATCTACACACCAATACCGATTTATATTCATAGCGGCAAGTGCTATTTAGCTCCACATAGGGGACACAGGAAGTGACATATAGCACCTTCATGCGGCGTCGGAACCGCGTAGGAAATTCACAGCCGCACCGGCAGAGCTCCAGAATATGCAACTCGGCCGGCTCACACGCGGACGCGCTACAAGTGCGAGGGCCCGCCCAACGCTGCTTGCAGCTTTAATTCCATTTTATTTTTGTCTTTCTGGCCATCATTTCCATCATTTTCATGAGTAAAGTTGTACTTACAAAATTAATAGCTGGAGACATCTCTAAAAACAAAGTAAAGAAGCAGTCAGACAATGAGAACTTATTCAAACTGTCTGTTGTAAACGTCCATCACAGTTTACAGACCCACCTTCTGCTTCAGCTATGACCCACTGTACCTGGTATAGTTGATCTCTGAATAAATTGGTGTAGATAATCTGGGGAAAGTTTTGATGTGTTTACAATCTGTCTGATCATTTTTCCAGACTTTGTCGTAGTGATTTCAGCAATTAACTTTGTGAATGCAATTTTTGTAACTGATGGAAAGGCTGGCCAGAACTATGATAGACAGAAATACGAGAAGAAGAATACGAAAGGAATAGTTCAACATTTTGGGAAGACATTTTTCTCATTTTCTGTGAGAGTGAGATGAGTAGATCAATATCAATCTCATTTCTGTGTGTTAAGTGTGTTAACAAGTAGAGGCTTACACACTTACAGTAATGCTAAGCTAAGCTAATTACCTCCAGGTTCTGTTACATAAGTTTTTCAACTTTGGGGAGAAACAGTTTCCCTCATGCTCCCAGTCTTTATGCTAACCTCACAGCTCTAGCCTGGTACTTAACACACAGACAGATTATATTAATCTTCTCATCAAACTGTCAGAAAAACAGCAATTAAGCACATTACCCAAAAATGTTAAGCTATGCCTTTATGAACTTAAATTCCAGTAGGGGAAAATCTGAATTCACGCTGATCCTAAAACTTTAAGTCTGTTGTTGCCTTCCTGTCAGGTGTCTCAGCGTTACTTTGA
>NW_025732767.1:0-1028 GCF_021292245.1 Micropterus dolomieu
AAATACTTGTTTTTCCTCATCAGATGGTTATCAATTTTTATAAATTCATATGATGTGATTTTCTGGAATTTTCTTTGGGATTCTGTCTTTCACTGTTAGAATGTACATATGATTAAAATTGTAGATTGTTGCATTCTTTGTAAGTGGGCAAACCTGCAAAATCAGCAAGGGGTCAAATACTTATTTCCCCCACTGTAATCACCGGCTCCTCCAGTCTGTAAGTCCAAGTGTCCTAAGGCTAGATACTGAACCCCAAATGCTCCTGAGGGCTGTGCCATCGGTGTGTGAATGATTAGATTCTTTCTGATAAGCAGTTGACACGTTGCATGGTAGCATCTGCCATCAGTGTATAAATGTGTGTGAATGGGGTGAACATTGACATGTACTGTAACGCTCTTTGAGTGGTTGGAAGACTAGAAAGGTGTGATTCAGTCCATTTACCATTAAAAGAATGTAAAAACAATCACAGGCAGATGTGTTAAGACTGCTTTTTTCTGTTACGGGTTTGTTTTTGTAATTACTATCAGCCAATATATCATTATCAGATTTTTTAAATTTAAAATCGCAAATACTGATATCAGCATCAGCTTGACACAAATTGCCTTCTTGTGGATCGTATTTCATCATCTCGCCTCTACTTAGACAACATGTCCACCCCAACACAGCGGTTTGTTTTTTTCCCTTAGGTTTACTGTTGTTTTCAATCTGAACACCTGATAAAGCCGACAGATAGTCCGTTGTTTCAGTTTGTAAATAAATTATGATACAAATACGAGTCTAAAACCACAGAAAATGCAGATACTAAAACAGTGGATCAATAAGTAGTAGTGTATACTACTACTTTGGAAGTGGAATGATGCTGCTAAAATCAAGTATCGTAGTAAAGCAGCATTATTCTATTGTTTCAGAAAAGCCTAGTATGTCCAGACTTGTTTAGGGGCCAAGACCACCACAACAGTTGTTCAGTAAGAAGAAATCAGGGCGTAATAGGGAGAAATCTATGTTGTACCTTGTAGAGTTCTTCATAA
>NW_025732768.1:0-1010 GCF_021292245.1 Micropterus dolomieu
AGACAATTATTCACTAGTGATCAGTTAGTTAACAATCGCTCAATTATCTTAAATCAATCAGTCAGTCTCATATCGAAGAGGTAAATTCTCTTGGCAGGGACTTAGAAATAGGCAATACACACACACACAATTCCTTGATTACAGTGGAGTTTATTAACTAACTAAGGTGATATAAAAATGTGGTTTATCACACTTGCACATCAGTCTTTGTTTGCACAAAGAAGTTCAGGTCTGTCACTGGTGTCCTGAAGTTTCTCCAATTTGCATCTGGCTGTGAAAAGGAGTATCTCCTTTGATGTGAGATAATTAAACAGAGAGCAAGGACAGTTGCCATGGTTACGTGTGTGGGGGGCAGTTTAGGGTTTCCTGCCCTCTATTAAGAAGAGTTTTGATAGGCTGTTCAGGAAAACGCTAATTGCTGGTCCGTGTTCCATTGTCAGTTTAACAATCAAGCACCGCGTTATCTGGCTGCGGTATCCGAGGTGGCAAGTTTTACGATCAGACTTCCCAGAGACAGTACTTAGGGAGAGAAACCTTTCAACCCCCTTCCTTTGGGGTCACTTCGGCTGTCTGTAGAGGGTTGATAATCAAACCCCCTCCTCCTCCTCTCTGGGAGAGAAAAGAAGAATTTGAGTCTCCAAATTATTTAATATAAAATGCACCAATCCACACTGTTGGTACACAACATTGTGCACAGAAATCAGCAGCTCTTGGATACTTTTAAATCATTGGGACTGTCAGATAAAGTTGGCTCTTGCCATACTTTAAAAACCTTTATGATCTTAGTGCTACGCAAGTGCGGCCTATCAATAGCACTAGCCTGTACTGCAGTGATTGGAGTTATAGCTAATGCTAATTAGCAACAAGATGCCCCCCTTCTCCATGGACGACTTCTACAAACTTCTACAGAACATTGCAGTGCTGGAAACCAAGATCCACAGGTTAGAAGTGAATGTGGAAGTGAATGGACTATGTGGGAATGACACCACTTTACCGTGGACCCAAAACAG
>NW_025732769.1:0-942 GCF_021292245.1 Micropterus dolomieu
GTGTGTGTGTGTGTGTGTGTGTGTGTGTGTGTGGGAGTATAGCACCATGGAGAAAAGGGGGTTGTATTTTACTTTGGTTGAGAGGGGTTGCCATGGTTTCTCTGTCCTTTTGCTTGTTCTGGAGAGTGTCCACACATTTACAGCGGAAGTGGTTTGGATGGTCCCGAATAAACAATTCTTAAGTCTGACACGTCCAATTGAGTCTGTGCAGGGTCCTTACCCAAACACCAAGGCAATGTCTCCGCTTTACATGTCGAAAGGCTAACTCTTAGGAATGAAGCCCCCCTTGGTGAATCTGATCTCACCTCCTCTTGAGGTGAAAGGCTGGTTGATTTACTACACTAGTCAAGACCATAACTTTGGGAATATCAATACGTTGCTTTTGCATTGTCTGATGTGTATGTTAACATCCTAACTTTGATTGTATGTAACACTTATTTCTTCAAATGCAACCAATAACCCTAATTAAAAATGTGTTGTTCCTGTTAACGACTGTCACCGCTCCCCGCAATGGTCAGCATGGGTTGCACTTTATTTTATAGAATATTTGTAACATTTCAACACATTCTTAGTTGAGATTAAATAATTCAACATTCTACTGCAACAAAAAAAAAACATTTATGATTATATTACCATACTTGATTAGGGCAGATGTTAGTGTTCAATATAATCTATATACTTTTTAGCTCACCTCCATAAGTTGTCTACATGGTGGTTAATCCTTAATTTGCTAATAACTACTGTCAATAATCATAACCATTCATACAGAACGAGTTCAACATTTGTAATGCTTGATGTAGTGCATCTATATCTTGATATGAGTAGGGCAGAATGACCTGCAGCTTGTGAGAATTGCCGGTGTGCAGGAAAAAGACCTGGTAACGTTATGCTAAAGCATAAAATATAGAGGTGCAACAGTGAGAGTAGTGGCCCACTTCAAGC
>NW_025732770.1:0-1240 GCF_021292245.1 Micropterus dolomieu
TGAGAGGGACTGGAGGGAGAGGAGGACGTCGGGGAAGTACAGGCACGGGGAACCAAGGAGACAGGGGGCCAGAGAGCAGGGGAACACAGGGGCCGAGGAGGCGTGGAGAGGCGGGGGAACAGGGAGGACGCCGTGAGGGAAGTCCAAAGAGGAGTGGGCCAGTGGATGAGCCCAGCCGAACGGAGGACGAGGGTGAGTGTACCTGGGAGGAAAACAGACAAAGGGACAAGGTTAGGGAAGACAGCAACAAGGTACAGGGTAAACGTGAAAAAACAAGAAACATGAAAGCCTGAACGTGGGGATGGCACCGGGTATGGAGCAACGACGATCAAGCAAGGATGGTGTGGAGAACCGGGGTTGAAATACAGGCAGGGATGAGGTTGATTACTGGCAGGTGTGGCAGGCTGACGAGGTGCAGGTAGTTGGCTGGGCTCAGGAGCAGAGGGAGAAAACACAGAGAGGCGGGCAGAGAACAGGAAACCAAGGGAAAAAGCAGAAAACTGATAAAAAGGAGGAAAAACCAGGACACTCACCGTCATCCGGGCTGCCACCACAACAGTGGGGGGTGTGCTCACTTTTCAGTGAGTAAATACAGCTCCAATTCAAAAACACTGAGCTATCCCTTTTACAGTGTGTGTTCATGGTGATGAAGGAACATCATCTGATGTGTTTTAATAGTTTCTGGACAACATCAGAGCTTTATGGCTCAGAAGAAGAAGAAACATCAGACTGTGATTGACACGATCCGGCTGTATCTGCTTCTCAGTCCCAGTGTTTCCTCTGTTTCTCTTAATGTTTTGGTGTTTAATTGACACTCCTGGCTTTCCTCCCCAGGATCCAAACATCTAATCACCTCTGGCTGTTCACGTCAGTGGTACACACGTCACGGCCTGACAGTGTTATGTATTTTTGCTTCCTCGTTTGCTCTGCTGTTTTTTCTCACCTGCCAGAAACTGGACTTTCAATCAGGAGGCCAGTGGAGGTTTTCCGTTCTGAAATAAAAAGTCAACATTAAATGTTTTTATTTAAGTTAAATAACCTGAGTAAGTTCTGCAAGTTACGTTAGTTGACTTACCCAAGGTAATGGTCCAGGTCTTTTAAAAAAATAAGTGGATGACAGAGATGCTCACAAGTCTTTGAGCTAGAGTCCAAGTCAAGTCTCAAGTCCCTTGTGGTTATAATGAATGTTGCTATAGCTATAACTATATATATAACTATAAATAGCTATAACTTTAACCTG
>NW_025732771.1:0-1010 GCF_021292245.1 Micropterus dolomieu
ACAAAATCGGTAGTGTTTCCACCGTCTTGTGGTGTTGTAGAGATCTTGATCTGGTTGGCATGTGCTTTTGAACAGGCTTTTAGAATTACTCTCTGATGGTATCGTTTTGCTTCTGTAGGTTATATAGATGCTACAACAAATTATTAATATAATAATAATAATATAATAAGTGGTTGATTTGATAAATTGGTCAGGAAAGTAGTGAAAAATGCCCGTCACATTTTTCCAGAACTCAAGTTTTGTTTTGACCATCTCAGTATACTTAGAGAATTAACATTAACTTGGAATAGCCGATATGATCTACCCACAATGACGTCATTTTAAGCAGTCGGCAAAAAATTAGCTGCAAGTTGAATGTTTTGTACGCTGCTCTTTGCTAATAGGAGAGGAGAGATAACAGCTTTGTCACTGCCTGAGCCTATTTTGCCAACCTGGGTGTCAGAACAAAGTCAATCACCGGCTAGACCACATTAACACTCTAATTTTCACTTGCAAAGCATTGTAGAGCCTAGTGGAAAAGGAGAGCTACGCTGCAACACTAGAAGACTGAAGTAGGGTTAGGTAATATGTAGGGATGGGGATCGAGACCCGGTTCCAAAAATCAATAAGGTTCGAGCTTATCGAGACTTACGGGTCCTATGATGTAACGTATATGTCTCGAGCGTCAAATCGGTTTTATTTTGCAACGCAGTGGATAAGAAAATAATCAGGTTGCAGTCTCTGCCTGCTCTCTGTCGGCTCCACACACACACACACACACACACACACAGCGGCAGCAGCGCGAGAGGCTGCGCCGTCGCGGTGGAATACGGTGAGGGTTAAGTTAGCTCCAAACTACCGTAACGTTAGTTGATGGCAGCTACGCTCGTTACTGTAAGTACGTGCAATAAAACCTTTGCAAGTAAAAAGACACAATACACCTGTCTGTAAGGTAACGTTAAACATGTAGAAATGGTTAATTTAATCATCTGTCCTCAGTATCTCATCCTGTATGTTTTATACAAGCTAAC
>NW_025732772.1:0-970 GCF_021292245.1 Micropterus dolomieu
GCTTTCCCAACTAAATAAAAGTTTAATTGGTTGTTCAACTCTTATACACTATCCTATAATCCAGATCATTTTTGGAAACTTTCAACATTGTATATAATTTATGATCAAGGGTTTGGTTAAGTCAAACCTAACACTCCTTGCAGGAAAGATATAAGCAAATTTTTAAAATTCCACTTCCACTAACATTTCTACTAAGATGCCCTTTTGTACTTCTAGCTAAAACAAAAACAACTCAGTGGCAGATATTTACAAGTGTTGGTTCAAAACAATAACCCCATAAAGGCTTTACACAAACAGTTTGCACATTATTTTCACACACCACAACTACATCTAGGCCTACTGTACAGGACAAAATACTTCAACTCTCCATCAACACCTTTTAAAAGTTTGGTGATAAACTCATCAGCATTGAGAAAACAAGAAATTAAAGAATTAGCAGACACTACAGAAAGAAGATGCCCGCAAAACCTGGCCTACATAGGCAATAATTAATTTCCACATACATTTGTTCAAATGTAATCAAAATGTACTTGCAGGTCAAAGTATTAACACTGTATGTAGACATTGTCCTGAATCCATAATTACCCTGTTCGTCTTGTGAATTCACAAACCTGCTTCATATTGTAACACATGTGCATTCTGCTTCACAACAATAGCAAACTTGGCATTAATCTCCAACAATGCTGATGGCTGATAATGCAGATTTGCACACATTAGCCTTGTTGGTATTAGCCTGTAAATCATTGACAACTGCTCAGTGCCTGAGCTTTGATTATCACAGATTAAGATCAAATCAGAGCACGGTTTCATGATCCTGTCACAGCATTTATAATAATAATAATAATCCTTATTTGTAGAGCACTTTTCAAAAACAAGTTACAAAGTGCTTTAACAAGTGTAAAGAATAATACAAAAAAAAAAGATAAGAGCATGAAAATTTAATATAAAATTAGTAAAATACAATAAAATA
>NW_025732773.1:0-1235 GCF_021292245.1 Micropterus dolomieu
TCTGAACTTGAGCACAACCCTGCTTTGCCTGGAGCACTGCGGGCATCCATTCATAACTGTCTGTCTGCTGTTTGCTTCTGAGCAGGTCGTGCAAAGTGGGTTTCTGTGACGCTGTGGGAGCGCTGAGAGTGAACCTGAACAGTAAAGTTGCAGCTGGACAGATAAACAACAAGCTGGAAGTCACTGTAAAGCTCCGTAAAGCCGAGCGGAGCTGCAGATTTAGCTGATCATCACTACAAGAGACACCCAACACACTGTTGTCACAATGTCATTTCATACAGTATTGTTATAAAAACATCAACAGAATATTTCTTTAAGGCTTTAGACTTCTAATTTGGCATTTTATTTTGCTGCTTTTCTGTTTTATATATCGTTGTAAACTGAATATCTTTGTGTTTTGGACATGAGACAGTTAAAGACTCTGGCTCTGGAAAAGTGTAATGGGCATTTTCAGCTGCCTGACATTTTTTAAAAGATTCTATGTTAAAATAGTTATTTGCACATTTAGTTATGAAAATATCCATAATAATATCATCTGAAATATACACAATTTCATCTGATTGAGTGTGCAGAGACGCTGACCGGCCTTACCCTCCAGAACGTAGACTGTGGAGCCGTCATCTCCCTCCTGGATGACACAGCAGCCCTTGGCCAGGCTGGTGGGATGCATACAATCCATGATGGTGAGAATCTGCACGCATATGAGGCAACAATTGTTTTTTAAAATCATCCACACGACAAAGGTTGACAGTCTGTTTAAAAAGCAGCTCAGGTGTGTCACTACCTGCCCGTGTTCCAGATGTTTCATGAAGTCATTGTCCATTAGAGCCCTCTGGATCAGCTCCCTAGACCTGCAAATACACAGAACGGTCAAAAAGGTCAATCCACATGTCTCCGTGTATGTATGTGTGTGTGTGTGTGTGTGTGTGCATGCTTTTCTATGCTCACTCTTTGGTCTTGCAGTAGCTGGTGAGTGTGACATCAGTGAGCTGCGAGGGGTCCAGCGCTGTGGGCTCTGCAGAGATGGCCTGTCTCTTTGTTCGCTGAGGCTCGTCAGGTGCTGCCGGAGTCTGAGCCGCCGCTCCTTATAGACACATCCAAAGAGACGATAGTTAAGCAGGCACACCTGGTCTGACACCCCCCCCCAATCCCCCGGTGTGTGTATCCAGGTGTTGAGGAGTCCTACAACATCTCACTTGAGTGAGTGTCGGGGCAGAAAACTACAAGATTGAAAA
>NW_025732774.1:0-1357 GCF_021292245.1 Micropterus dolomieu
AGCTCCTGGAGCGCCAACCTTATTTTGGGGCAAAGTCATTAAGCAGCTTCAGATTTCTGATTCTCTACATGCAGGTTTTACGGCTCGTTCGTCAGGCGGGTCGGGACAAACATATCAAATGTAGCTGCCGTGTTTCACAGGTGCAGTGAGACGTTGTGACGTGGTTTCTCACGACTGAATGACCTTTTAGAGGTCAGTAAAGACTACAGGGTGCTTCCTTAAATACAGAATAACGATATTTTACAAACAGATTTACGGTGAGTGCTGATCGCCCTGACAGACTGCGTCCAGTGTAACCGCCACGGTGATGGCCTCAAAGACCAGTTTGTGGATGGGAAATTTTCCTTGCGCCGAGGTGGATCCGGCTTTGCTGGGGCTCTCAGGTACAGAAGGCTCTGGATCAGGCTCCCTGGCCCCCTGGTGGCCCCCCGTCTCGAACAGGTCAGGAACACAGGACGTGTCCCCGTTAAACACGTACCTGCTGAGGGCTGCCAGCTGCTGCCTCGCTGGTGGTGAGACAGTTCTTAGATGTGCACAGAGCTCCGTCTGTCGACCTGCTTTAATACGATGAGTACTTCTGTAATACATTTTCAAAGGTAAATACTTCAACTCGACCACATGCTGTTATTATTTACTCAGACATGTGAGTCCATGTTGCCCAGCTGATCAACATTTTAATAATCAACAGCCTCTGATCGTCCTGCGCGAGTCCACATCTGTAAACCTTCACGCGCCTCAGTGTAAGTTGAGTAAATGCACCAATTCCTCCTCCGAGAATCAGGGAAAGTGTTCAGTCGACTGGCACGTGGAAATAAAGATTAAACTACAAATCTGGACAAACGTGCAGCTTCTATAATGAACAGGAAGTAAAAAGACGTCAGCGGTGACTCGCCAGAAGCCTTCCAGCGGCCCTGGAGGTGAGTCAGACTTGACTCAACACGCTTCCTCTGAAATGCAGCAGAAGGCCACTCCGGCTGACGGAGCTTTGCTCGGGGCAGCGGCTGACGTTACCTTCATGCTTCCTTTAAAGTGTGAACACCGACACAGTGAGCGTACAGGACGTCCGGCAAACGCAGAACTCTGCGTTCTGATTACTGACGTCAGTAAATCAGAGACCACGTAAACCATTTTCTTACTTTAGGATTTAATGAATGAAAAAAGCCCACAGAGGTGAACTCCTGTATCGTCCAGCTGAAATGAATATTAGAACTGCAGTAAGCTAAATAGTTTATATTAATTATAGTGAACACTAATCTCACCAGTGGTGTAACATCAGGAAACACTTTGATTTGTGAAACTGTTGAATCTAAACTAATAAAAGTTGAAATGTTACAAATATTCTATAAACTATCTGTAG
>NW_025732776.1:0-1005 GCF_021292245.1 Micropterus dolomieu
ACACGCAGCACACACGCAGTACACACGCAGTACACACGCTGTACACACGCAGTACACACGCAGTACACACGCAGTACACACGCAGGACACGCAGGACACACGCTGTAGAAACGCAGGACACACGCTGTAGAAACGCAGTACACACGCAGTACACACGCAGGACACACGCAGTACACACGCAGGACACACGCAGTACACACGCAGTACACACGCAGGACACACGCAGGACACACGCTGTAGAAACGCAGTATACACGCAGGACACACGCTGTAGAAACGCAGGACACACGCTGTAGAAACGCAGGACACACGCTGTAGAAACGCAGTACACACGCAGTACACACGCAGGACACACGCAGTACACACGCAGGACACACGCAGTACACACGCAGTACACACGCAGGACACACGCAGGACACACGCTGTAGAAACGCAGTATACACGCAGGACACACGCTGTAGAAACGCAGGACACACGCTGTAGAAACGCAGGACACACGCTGTAGAAACGCAGTACACACGCAGTACACACGCAGGACACACGCAGTACACACGCAGGACACACGCAGTACACACGCAGTACACACGCAGGACACACGCAGGACACACGCTGTAGAAACGCAGTATACACGCAGGACACACGCTGTAGAAACGCAGGACACACGCTGTAGAAACGCAGGACACACGCTGTAGAAACGCAGTACACACGCAGTACACACGCAGGACACACGCAGTACACACGCAGGACACACGCAGTACACACGCAGTACACACGCAGGACACACGCAGGACACACGCTGTAGAAACGCAGTATACACGCAGGACACACGCTGTAGAAACGCAGGACACACGCTGTAGAAACGCAGGACACACGCTGTAGAAACGCAGTACACACGCAGTACACACGCAGGACACACGCAGTACACACGCAGGACACACGCAGGACACACGCAGTATACACGCAGGACACACGCAGGACACACGCAGTATACACGCAGGACACACGC
>NW_025732777.1:0-917 GCF_021292245.1 Micropterus dolomieu
ACAAAGAAAGGAAAGGAGATGATGAAAAGAAAGGAAAGAAGAAAAAGAAAGGAAAGGAGACAAAGAAAGGAAAGGAGATGATGAAAAAAAAGAAAGAACGAGACGACAAAAGGAAAGGAGATAAAGAAAGGAAAGGAGATGACGACAGAAAGGAAAGAAGGAGACAAAGACAGGAAAGGAGATGATGAAAAGAAAGGAAAGGAGACCAAGAAAGGAAAGGAGATGATGAAAAAAAAGAAAGAAGGAGACAAAGAAAGGAAAGGAGACGAGGAATGGAAAGGAGATGACGAAAAAAAAAGGAAGGAGACAAAGAAAGGAAAGGAGATGACGAAAGAAAGGAAAGAAGGAGATGACGAAAGGAACGAAGGAGACGACGAAAGGAAAGGAGACAAAGAAAGGAAAGGAGATGATGAAAAGAAAGGAAAGAAGAAAAAGAAAGGAAAGGAGACAAAGAAAGGAAAGGAGATGATGAAAAAAAAGAAAGAACGAGACGACAAAAGGAAAGGAGATAAAGAAAGGAAAGGAGATGACGACAGAAAGGAAAGAAGGAGACAAAGACAGGAAAGGAGATGATGAAAAGAAAGGAAAGGAGACCAAGAAAGGAAAGGAGATGATGAAAAAAAAGAAAGAAGGAGACAAAGAAAGGAAAGGAGACGAGGAATGGAAAGGAGATGACGAAAAAAAAAGGAAGGAGACAAAGAAAGGAAAGGAGATGACGAAAGAAAGGAAAGAAGGAGATGACGAAAGGAAAGAAGGAGACGACGAAAGGAAAGGAGACAAAGAAAGGAAAGGAGATGATGAAAAGAAAGGAAAGAAGACAAAGAAAGGAAAGGAGATGATGAAAAAAAAGAAAGAAGGAGACGACAAAAGGAAAGGAGATAAAGAAAGGAAAGGAGATGACGACAGAAAGGAAAGAA
>NW_025732778.1:0-978 GCF_021292245.1 Micropterus dolomieu
ACGAAACAGAGAAGAAAAGAGACTCGGGATGAGAGAAAACAAAAAGATGATAACCTGAGCCCACACACACACACACACACACACACACACACACACAAGCACAACCAGGTAGTCACCAGATCGTAATCTGGATGGCTGTTGTTGCTAGTATTACCGAGGGCCTAACGGAAAGCCTCCCTCGGTGCCTGAGCTTCTGCTGCTGCTGTGGATCACAGGCGGCCCTAAGCCATTCACTTACATTAGTCCCTATCACTCAATTATACACTGTCTGCCTGGCCGGGCCTGCAGCGATCAGTCACACTTATCTCTGGGATAGCTTCTGACAGAACAAAGACTGACTCAAAGAGTGAACGACAGGCTTATGTTTTTTTCACAGGACAGACAGAAGGACGTATGGGGAGGGGGAAGAAGACGAGGGGAAAGGGGAGAGAACAGGGGAGGAGGAGAAAATGAGAGAGACAGAAAAGTTGGAACATAAGACTTTACCCCCCCAATAAAGTTATTGACAACTACACTTATTAAGACTATAATTTAAATCTGCTATAACTACATTATCTTGTGTTATAAACCATTGATTAAATGGTGATAGTGTTTATAAAGTCTAAATACAGTGATGGTGGTGATGCTAACTTAATAACATTAATAACATGTCCCTCTTAATGGGAAATTGTAATAACACACGTTATTTTGCTAAGAAAATGGGTTTAAATATCTTGAAAAAGATATATTACCCATAATGTATAAACTGTTGCGTTAAATGGCTGTTTATTGAATTAACAGCTTTTATTTATTTGTGTCCCATTTAGGGGCTCAAGGTATTAACTTACATTATCTGGTGGTTATTATATTATCAATTGCCACAGAGCTTAGAGAGAAGGAACTGAAAAGTTGTGAGATGGGGAAGCAGAAGTGAAAAAAAAAAGAAAATTAAATGAGTGAATGAGATCAAAAAAGTGCAAAGAACAGAAAAAGAAAGTG
>NW_025732779.1:0-944 GCF_021292245.1 Micropterus dolomieu
ATGACATAAGTATTTGATACATCAGAAAAGCAGAACTTAATATTTGGTACAGAAACCTTTGTTTACAATTACAGAGATCATACATTTCCTGTAGTTCTTGACCAGGTTTGCACACACTGCAGCAGGGATTTTGGCCCACTCCTCCATACAGAACTACTCCAGATCCTTCAGGTTTCGGGGATGTCGCTGAGCAATACGGACTTTCAGCTCCCTCCAAAGATTTTCTATTGGGTTCAGGTCTGGAGACTGGCTAGGCCACTCCAGGACTTTGAGATGCTTCTTATGAAGCCACTCCTTAGTTGCCCTGGCTGTGTGTTTCGGGTCGTTGTCATGCTGGAAGACCGAGCCACGACCCATCTTCAACGCTCTTACTGAGGGAAGGAGGTTGTTGGCCAAGATCTCGCGATACATGGCCCCATCCATCCTCCCCTCAATACGGTGCAGTCGTCCTGTCACCTTTGCAGAAAAGCATCCCCAAAGAATGATGTTTCCACCTCCATGCTTCACGTTTGGGATGGTGTTCTTGGGGTTGTACTCATTCTTCTTCCTCCAAACAAGGCGAGTGGAGTTTAGACCATAAAGCTATATTTTTGTCTCATCAGACCACATGACCTTCTCCCATTCCTCCTCTGGATCATCCAGATGGTCATTGGCAAACTTCAGACAGGCCTAGACACGCGCTGGCTTGAGCAGGGGGGACCTTTCGTGCACTGCAGGATTTTAATCCATGACGGCGTAGTGTGTTGCTAATGGTTTTCTTTGAGACTGTGGTCCCAGCTCTCTTCAGGTCATTGCCCAGGTCCTGCCGTGTAGTTCTGGATCAGCAGTGTATCAAATACTTGTTCTCCCCACTGTATGCTGAGCAAGGCACCATTAAGCTATGAGATTTAGTGAAGGAGAATCTTACAACAAGCGGGTTTATTTTTATTTCGGATACTCACATA
>NW_025732780.1:0-1409 GCF_021292245.1 Micropterus dolomieu
AACAGCCATGCCACGCTCAAAATTGCTTAAATCACCTTTCTTTCCCATTCTGACATTCAGTTTGGAGTTCAAGAGATTGTCTTGACCAGGACCACATCCCTAAATGCATTGAAGCAACTGCCATGTGATTGGTTGATTAGATAATTACATTAATGAGAAATTGAACAGGTGTTCCTAATAATCCTTTAGCTGAGTGTACGTACATAACAGTAGCCTTTTCAAATGTTATCGACCAAGTGGATCACATTCTGACAGTGAAAAGAGTCATTTCGCTCAGGTTGTAACGGTCAAATATATTGATCCACCGTACCTACCAACCAACCAATCACAGGGCTTATGGTCCGATGTCACAGTATACTCACTACAAAAAGACTAGACTACACCACTGCACTTAACCCCTAGGTGCTCCAGAGGCGTGCAACCTCATATAGTAATCAGCAAGTAAGATAAATGGGTAAATGTTTTTCTTAACAATTTACTTTAATGATTGGAGAGGCTGCTGTCAGACAATTTTAAAGTTTCTATGTGCAGTAATGTCACAACATATTAAACGTGGGACATTTAATAAGCAAAACAAAACATTTCAAATTGTACTAATAAACTTTACAGGACAGACAGAGGAAACTTAAATTTTATGCTTATATAATCCATGTTTAGTCGCTCTGATGGAGATCAGTATTGATCAGGAGGCTGCTTTACTATGGATCTGTTACAGAAAACGGGTTTAGTAAAAAGTAACTAGTGTGTTAAGCTCGAATCGAGGCAAACTCTGGGTTTTCGGTTTCAGAGAGCGAGATCAGATAAACCCTAGATGAGTATTATTGAGACTTACTACCTCGTGACGGAGCATTTCTATTTCAACCCGCACAGCTTATCTAGCATTTAGCGGCCCAGGAAACTCACAGACCAATCGCATGTGCTCCAATCATCTCATGTGACGCTGCTCAGCCAATCAAATCTGTGCATTCCGGTGCTTGCGAGTCGAGTCCGCCAGATTCATGTGGCTTTTAATCAAGAATGTACAGAGTTTTACATGTACGTTCCTCCCACTGGCAGCTCAAAACCAGAATATCTCATAGATCTCCAGTCCAGCTGGCAGGACAAACTAGAGCTCACGTTTCTCACTGAACAAGAGAAAGTAGGAAACTGGTAGCTCTGTAAGAGGGAATGAAAGAGAAGGAGGCCTTACAGCTGTTCAGTTAAGATGTGTTGAATGTTTATTATAGAATTGGTTAAAACTACACTTCATCACTTCAAGCTACACTTTTTATTTCATTTATTCCAAAAATTAGGAACTTTATTTTAGTTTACTTAAATTTAGAATTTATTATCCCTCCAGTTTGATGTTTAAACTGACTGAAATATTATTTGATTTGACAGTCCGTTGTTGACTAAAACATATGTTGATA
>NW_025732781.1:0-993 GCF_021292245.1 Micropterus dolomieu
TTTAATAAATTTGCAAAAATTTCTACATTTCTGTTTTTTTCTGTCAAGATGGGGTGCTGAGTGTACATTACTGAGAAATAAAATGAACTTTTTTGATTTTTGGAAAATGGCTGCAATGAAACAAAGAGTGAAAAATTTAAAGGGGTCTGAATACTTTCCGTACCCACTGTAGATGCTGAAATGTCCTATAGCTATGTGAAAATAAGCACACACTGACATATCCGCTATAAAATGTTTCTAAATCTGATCTTATCCTCATCCTGATTCAGTGTTGTGTTTACACGTTAGTAGTTTTCCTGCTCTGTGTAGATACAGCAGAAACAACGTCAGACTGCTGGGCAGAGAGAACAGAAAGATAGACGCCTCCCCTAAACACTTTATAATTTCGCTCACTAATGAGCTTCTGATTATAATAGAAACCACATTCCCACCAAACTTCAACCACAGAACTCCCATTATTATTATGATGGTGTGGATAGCCCTCAACTTTGATTGGTCAACCAGCACCCTGTCCCCGCCCACTTCACCTGGCCGAGGGCGAATCAGAACGCGGAGAACAGAAAGGCTGCAGAACGTCATGACAACTAAGGAGAGGATTACCATGGAGATAATGGGCAAAATATTGTTTTTGCTTACAAGGAAGAGCAGGAAACCTGACCCTACTAAGCACATCAACCAAACGCACCCGGTGGTGATGTTTCTGATCCTGACCCCGCCCGCCTGTCTCAGGCCCAAGTAAGTGACTGGGTGAACAACAGCCAGGTAGTGCTCCATGCAGGTCAGGACGGGGAAGAAAATCTGTGCAAACCAGGTGAAACTCCCAATAAAACCCCCCACAGACGACCAAAGTGGGAGATCGGTGTAGCTGCTGAAGTAGTAAAAGTAGTGAGTGGCGTCTCCATAGAGCGCAATCAGCTCTATGACGGCCATGTTGTAGGTGAAGAAGTCAGAGTGACTCATAACAGCTGCTGTGGAGACTGAACGCTGCCGTCT
>NW_025732782.1:0-7377 GCF_021292245.1 Micropterus dolomieu
TGGCATCACGTATCCACTTTAAGGTATTGCTTCTAACATTTAAGGCATTAAATGGTCTTGCACCCCCATATTTGTCTGATCTACTTTTCACCTACCGCCCTGCACGGTCTCTTAGATCAACTGAACTTGGTTTATTATTATATTATATATATATATATATTATATATTATTTATTTATGGTCCATCTCTCGTTTCCGGTTGTCTACAGTAGGTGGAAGGTCATTTAGTGTTAGTGTAATGTCAAAATTATGGAATTCACTGCCCCTTTCACTTCGAAATATTTCATCTGTGGCTACATTCAAGACACAGTTAAAAACTTATCTATTTAACATGTACTTCGTTTAAATGTGACTTTATGTATCCTATGTGATTGTAAGTTGTGTGTTAGTGTGTAAATGTACCATGTAAAGCAACCTTGAGCTCTGGAAAGGCGCTATATAAATAAAACTTCTTCTTCTTCTTCTTCATATTGTCGTCACACTGACTGGAACATTCCTATCGTATTTATAATGTTGGAGATGATGTGAATATTTCTGTAAGGTCTATACACCACTGTCAGTAGATCCTGACCTGTAAAAATATTACACACTGGACCTTTAAACCATAAAGTTGTTGCTAGTTAATTTCACTGTCAAACTCATAATCGTTTCAGCTGTACTTGTATAAACTGTTGGGTAGTTTAATTTATAAAAAAAACACATTTTATAAACGCTTATGTTTTTTGTGTAAAAATCTTCCTTTGTAAAATAACTAAAGCTGTAAGATAAAGGTAGCGAAGTAAAAAGTACAATATCTCTCTCTGAGATGTGGCGAAGCAGAAGTAGAAAGTGGCATGAAAAGAAAATACAGGTACCTCAAATTTGTACTTAAGTACAGCTGCACTGTCCACCACAGATAGGGTGTTACTGATTTTTGCAATAATACATAGGCAAAAAAAGTGGTGGTTTATTTAATGTGAGAGTTAAAGGACTTTTCCTGATCAATGATAACTCAGAGATTCCTCACGGTGGTGATGGAGGCCAGGGCGAGGCCA
Organism: Micropterus dolomieu; assembly: GCF_021292245.1. Taxonomy (NCBI): domain Eukaryota; kingdom Metazoa; phylum Chordata; class Actinopteri; order Centrarchiformes; family Centrarchidae; genus Micropterus; species Micropterus dolomieu. Next base: position 1,034 of record NW_025732782.1, read on the forward strand.
TCCAGAGCAACTGTAACTGAGGTGTTTGGGGCCAAGTACAATAACTTAAGTCGGCCCAGAGGCAACCTCCGAGTGGCCCAGCATACATACATTTGCTATGTGACAAAATAAGTAAATAAATATATAGCGTATGGAAGTAGCTAAAGAGTGAACCATCACGCTGCAGCCTCTCCCCTCCTTCCTGTCTCAGCAGCTCCTCCAATCCACATATGCACACGCACACACACACACACACGGCGCAAAGCCAGTAGCAGATCAGTGGAGGCTACACTAAGTTACGACAACTACGCTCGTTACTGTAAGTACCTGCAATAAAACCTTTGCGGGTAAAAAGACAATACTTAAAAAATACCTGTTCAACAAGCATAAACATGTGAAAGCAATATTTGAATCCGCTGTCTCTCATCCACTGCAAAAGTGTTTTGGTTTTACACAAGCACAGTCTTAGTTCAGCTAATAGCGAATTGTTACTAACAAGCTGGAACTAAAGATGTCTGTATGTAGTCTAACGGTTTAGCTTTGTTTTACACAAATTTAGCAAGTCCTTGTAAACTCCAGCCCCTCCTCTTTACCACCAGCAGCAGAAAGGAGGAGGCAGGACTATTACAGACTTCTTCATTCTTTCTAAACTTCACTCAGTATTTTGATGTCAGTGATATGATTTATTTTGAAATTTTAGATATGTTTATATTATGAGTTTGCATGAGTTAGTTTCATTATGGGTTTTTTGTGTTCTGCCCTGGAAACATTTAGTTATAATAAAATATTAAATTCTAATCCTGTTCTGAATTTATTCTTTTTGAAATGATGTATTTTTAAAGTTACTTTTATTTAGTTATGCAAAAGAACTGAGGGAGTATCAGTAAGAGTGTAAAATCCTAGCTGGTAAAGACAAAATTTATCAGTCACAGTCAAGGAGTCCATCTCTGATAAGCAAGAATGTTTGTTGCTTTGCATCTACACTCACTGTTTCCTTGTTCTGATTCATTTACTTTATTATTTCTGAAGATTAAACGTGACACTTAACGTTTTGTCAGATTCCTTCATTCAGAAAACCACAGATATAAAGAGCCAAAGTTCCATTTTCCATTAACTTTAGTTCCACCAGCTGTTAGTTCTTGAAAAGAAGGCTAACAGCTCATATCACCAAACAAAAATCTCATGCATTCAAAATGGCTGTTCTCCTGCTCAACTCACAGCAAAGAAAAGCCTGAAGTTAGAAAAATTGTATACTGATGCGCCGCCAACAACTGCAAGTTTGATGAGTTTGTCTGTCTTTCGTCGAATAATTGATGTTTTTACCATCTTTACATGTGACAGAAAAGTATGGATACATGAAAGTAAGAAGGATTATGTTTCTATATAGGCTTTGCCATAACATTTAAGACAATAAGTATTTTCACCGTGTATATTTTTAAAAAAGGGAATAAAACGGCATGCATTTTGAGTTACATGACGAGGTATGACACTGTAGCTGAAGAGAGGCACTGAGGTGCACACCTGCTCTGTTTGGGACTGTCTCTGCTCCAGGATGCTTTCCAATGAAGTGGATGTGAGCTGCACTTTATCTGAGTGTTTTCACTTAGTTTCGGTATTTCACCTCTAACAGTCCCAAACAGGGTCGTTTCTGTGTGTTTTGGCATGTTCAGCGTGCTGTCTCTTCTCTGCCCGAAGCAGGAGCTGCCCTGAACCCAATGCTGCAGCCAGCAGGCTGAGGAGCACAGCTGATGCCACTCTCCTAATCAGTGGAGAGCACAAGAGCTGGGGAAGAAGCTGCAGTGAGCGTCAGGAGTCCTGTGGATAAGTGTAGTGTGTTTTACCTTTTTGTTTGCGCTGTACTGCTAACGCTACTTTTGTGTTTAACGTTTGCCTTAGTTCCCTTTAGCAAGACACATTTGTTCCTCGCTTCCACTTTTGGGAGTTGTTTTCTGTTTGATTGTTCTTTAAGAGATACCTTTTTGTAAATGAACATATTTTTCCTTTTGAACATGAACCTGTTTACTCATTTCCTTCCACCCAAAATGCTAACATTAGCACAATGATGCTAAGCAGTTATATTGTTAACTATGTTCACCATCTTAATTTAACAAAACACCAACTGCTCATACCTTCAAATCCAAAAGTCAGGATGATGTGAGAGCAGAAAGTCAGTCAGCAGCAGGTGGCAGTGTTACAGAAGGTCAGTCAGCGCTCTGATGGGAGAGTTTTCACAGCGGCTGGAGACGTGACAGAGCTCCACAGAGTCCAAACTGAAGAAGAAGAAAAGGGGAGAGCAACTTGGTTATTGAATGTGTGAGGGAGAACAGCCTGAAAACTCTAGACAACATGTGACAAACTGCATCAAGACAGACAGAAAGGTGGATTGAAGTAACATTTCCTGTAGAACTGTTTGAACAAATATTTGGCTTGTTGCATGTTGCATAGACTAAAGAAGTTAGAAAACATGGCTATGAACCCTGGGAACTACTGACAGGCTGTTCACTTTCTTACACTTCAAACTAATCAATACATGAATCAACAGTGTTTCGTTGTTGGACAGAGAAGCTGCTGCTTGTTATTAGTCAACTAATCAGTGTGTGGATCAATAAGAATAATAACTGCCCCCTATGCAGGAAAAAAAGCACGACAATGAACAAATTACTCATGTACTAATTACTTTTACTAATTGAAATAAACAGTCATTTATGTGTCTGTATAGAGTTGTGTACCTATTGACCTAGTATTTCATTAGTAGTGTGTTGTTTCAGTTTAGTTATTGAACATATGAAGAATCTTGCATATTTATTCCTTGCAACAAATAAAAATGTAACTTAGGCAGTGACCATAATAACATTACTGTACATTAAGCAACTGTGTATATATACCTAATGTGTATACATTTATACTCCATATGTATAGATTGCTGTTCGTACTGTACATACATTTGCATTCTCCATTCTCTAACTCTGTCCACTTGTCTTCTAACATACTGTAGAATATCTGTACTCTACATATTGTAAGATGGACTGAAGATGTCTGCACTTCTGGTTAGAAGATCAGTGCGTTTCATTAGCTCTGTACCCATATGCTGCATAATGACAACAAAGTTGAATCTCATTTAATCAGAAGTGAGACTAAACGTAGAGCCGTTCGGGAGCCGAAATAGCCGGCTCTCTGAGACGAGCCATGATTCTCATAAAACTTTTCTGCGTTTCACAACTGATGACAAGTTCACAAACCTTTTGTTGAAGCAAAGAGACGGGCATGGTTGGTAGGCAGAACTACAGCTTTGACTTCAGATTTTACAGTGAAGGTGAATTAAAGCACACACATGGAAACATGCATTCAAACAGGCTTCTCTCCTGCTCAGCTCCCCTTTAACACAGAAATGCCCAAAGAGAAAACTAGAAAAGAAAAAACTCTGAAAGCTGAATTACTAAAAGGTCGAATACAACCTAGTGATTAACGTGTAAAAAATGGGAAAATGTCTGGCAGCCAAAGTTCCTATTAAATTACAGTAAAATACTTTTTAATTGATGTAATTTGACCAAAATTAGTACAATGTTTAATTTTTAGAAAACGTGAAATTAAAATGACACATTTGTTTTTTCATAGAAAGATTCACTTTATCTCCAACATCTGTCCGTCAAAGTGCAGATTTCTCGTCTGAGTGTTGGGTGTTCTGCTGTAAATTCAGCTTGTTTCAAAGAAGAGATTTATGACTGAACCACAGCTCACCAGAATATTACATTTATAGATATTAGAGGTCCTCTTACTTGAGGGGCCCGCAAGCCCGAAACCATTTCCTTAACAACCACGCCGTAGTTGTTAAAATCAAACATTCATCTGATACGAAAATGTTTTAAACATTTCAGACTCACTCACCCCGTTCCTGTGAATGTCTTCAGGTCAGCAGCAGTTTGCTGGTGTCTCCTCCAAGTCTGTCTGTAAACCGAGAGACCTGCTCCTTTTTATATTAAGGGGACTCCACCCATAGAGTCCTGGAGTTCAGTGGAAATTTACATTTTTAAATTATCAGGAAAGGTACAAAAAATCTCTTACCAACCTACAATTAATTTCTTGATGACAGATTTGATGACGCTGCTTTCTAAAACATGTTTTCTTACTGTTCTCCAGAGGTGGGAGTAAGTCACATGTCCAAGTCTCATGCACGTCCCAAGTAACTGTGATGAAAGTCAAACAGTTTAGGAGAGGTGGCAATTCAACTGTGATCATTTTGGAAGATGTAGTGAGTGTTTCTGTTGTAACTAAACACAAAGTTGTTTGAATTATTAAGACTAATATTAGCTTAGTAATAGAAACAGGTGTCAGTAACTGTAACCTCTTACCATTCCTGTAAAATTCATTTTAAACTCCTATTCAAGGCACCTTCAAAGTTAATTAAATGCAGTTGTTGAACCATTTGGAGTAAATGCTTCTCTGAAAGATAACACTCTGAAGTTTCCTTGAATGTCTGTGTTGTACTTTGTGACGGTCTTTTTCAACACCGCTGGTAACGGAGATCCAGAATGCTATGTGAAAGCACACATGGTGGCAGGATTATGCTGCAAACGTTGGAATGAGCGAATGTCATTTTCAAGTCATCTGTCTCAAGTCTAAGTCAAGTCTCAAGTCATGAACACCAAGTCAAAGTCAAGATGAGTCTTTTGTCTGTTTTAGTCGAGCAAGTCTCAAGTCTTAAAATTTGCGACTCGAGTCACCCACCTCTGCTGTTCTCTGCTCTGCTGCTCTCATGTCCGGCACCGACAGGTGGTCTTTTGACTGGGTCCCCAATAAAAAATGTGTGTTTTCTGAAACATTGCAGTGTTAAACTTTGTTTAGGGATGGGTATCGTTAGGTTTTTATCGATACTACTGCTCTTGTCGGTTTGGTCTACAAAGACTGCAGCTTACCTACCACCCACCCAGTTCCCCAGAAACCACAGTTCACATTGTCATGTTGTTATTAGTCTGGCAAGCTGTGACATGTAACCATTTACAGTGAAATGGAGCATTTCTGCAGCTATACTGCATACTGCTGTTAGGCACAACAGGTGTTTAATAAATTGCTTGTCCTGTCTCCCTTTGTGTTGTTGTTCTGAATGCAATAAGTCATATTCAGTCTGGATTCAGTAAAAGCCACATTACCTCCGATCAGCTCACTGATCATTGTATGTATAGATATGCTGTATGTCTCTGACTGTCTAGTAGTAGCAATGTAATACTAGTACTGCAGCAGAAGAGGTGGTGCAGTGGTGTGGTGCACACACTTCTAAAAAGATGGTAACACTTTCTATGAAGGTTTATCGCTATAATGACTTACGATATAAAAAAGTCCACTTTCATACAGAGAAACTGTTTAGAGTAAAGCAGCCATCCTCCTGATCCATGACTAATTCACAGAGTAAGTACAACCCTTTTGAACCATGTGCCTAGCACACTGACCATTATTTTTCTATTTAAACTACCAACACTGGAGATGGACACCCCCCCAAACGCAACTGCACCATATGCTTCACTTCATGCACTAAGATCGTTAAAATGCACACTGTTGCACACACAATTATTTCTTACTGTAAATACCTATTTGGTCCATGACAGGACCTCATTTCAGTGGATCACACAGAAACGTTCATTAAAAGATGTATTCATATAATTGTCTTTATTGTTAATTACACATGCCTAACCAACCTCAAGTTAAATTTATAGGCATTTCAAAACATTGTGATTTATTGTGTGAATATTCAGCACAGTAATCGACTATCAATCAACTCTCTATAGTCGTTAGTTGCAGCTCTAGACCCAAGCAGAGTTCTGTGTCAGATTAGGGCATACTACCAGCAGAGCACTAAAGTAATGCACAGCAGAGTACAGGGCAGGCAGACATCATATTATGAATTCCCATTAAATTATGACGTATAACTTTTTCCCAGACATGCCAGAGAACACAGGAGCTATTAAAGTCCAGGAGTTTCTAACTGAATAAAAAGAATAAATTTATCATTGAGGTGAAAAGTGCCCACATGCACATTGAAAGAGGTTAATTCTACAGACAGACACAAACAAGAGGGAAGACTAAACCGTGCCTGCATGTGTGCTGACTCAGAAGGGATGATATTACATATCTGAAAGCAACACAGAATGTCTGAGAGCATCACTGCAATATATTGTAGTATATTATGAATTGTCACCTGCCAGCTGAATTGTGTCTCCATTTATATTGGAGTCTCGACTGAAAACTAAAGGGGACAGAGCGTTTGCTGTCAGGGCCCCGAGGCTCTGGAACAGCCTGCCCGAAGAAATCAGGTCGGCTGAGTCAGTGAACTCTTTTAAGTCCCTTCTTAAAACATACTTTTATAGGAGAGC
>NW_025732783.1:0-1100 GCF_021292245.1 Micropterus dolomieu
AGTCAATATTAATTAAGCTTTAATAGCAGGCTGATGCTTAAGGATATGTGGACAGAAGTGTTTGTGTGACTGATCCTATAGTGGGATCATCACATTTTCAAGACACAAATAAGATGTCAAAGCTTTTCTACGCAACCTTGCATGCTGGCAGCTCTATGATGGCAGTGAGAGGTAATTGTTAAGCCTAAAGTACTCTTCCACAGAGTGAATTGATTGATCCTGGCAGCTGTGCCGAACACTGAACTAAGCAGAGGCACTCCCAAACTATTTAAAAGAAGCTTTCGAGATGTAAAAAGAAGAATCTTTGCTATTAAATTGTCTTCCAGTTGGAAAAGCCCCTTTGTGAAAACTGGTTAAAAGCGTATCCTGTCACCTGCCCAGTAAAGTCAGTCTTCGCCCACCGACTCCCCGGATTCAAGCATAAGCCCAGTGAGTCTTTCCAGACTACAATTAGGAAAATTTTAACTTGTGGGCCAGTTTTGCAACACTGTATGTTCTGAAATCCTGCAATTCTGTGAAGCTTTGTACCAAAAGACTCAGATGTTGGCCTGTTTAGCCACACCCCTCATTGGCATTGCTTGCATTGTCAGAAAGGAGGCTTTATTCTGACAGCTGACTTTCTGTCAAGTCAGATATTAATTAATTAATTAATTAATTGATGTTGTGTTAGATTAAGGAGATGGGATGTGTTTCTCTGTTGGAGCTCCAATTTATGATTCAGGCTCCCACAGGAGTGATTTGTGCATAAACATGTAGCCAGTATTGCAGCTTTAAAGTGCTGCTCAGAATAGCACAAGAGTAAAAATGTAGAGAGATGGATCATCACTTTGCTTTCAGCTGTTTCATTCACTCTCAGGAAGATTATATGCACTGTTTTGGAGCATGAAACTCACAAGATTATGGTTTGATTCACATTTAGGACACCCAAGCTATTGTATAAATGCACATGTACTTTTATCAAAGCATCCGTTCAGTGTTATCAGAGTTTGTCTTTGTTGACAAAAAAATGTTGTCCTAAGCAATGTGGCATTCATATTTGTTAGTCATGACCTCTAAACGTTCGGTCAATTTCTGTAAACATGGAAACATCAATGCCAAAG
>NW_025732784.1:0-1009 GCF_021292245.1 Micropterus dolomieu
AATATGAAGTCGTAGTCCGACAGAGCTAACGACTCTAACAACAACACTGGAACCGGATGTGCATGGAAGCTAGCAGCTGAGAAGCTCCAGTGAAGATAAATCAACGTTGAAATCTCAAAAACTAAAGTAAAAAGCTAATTTAATAAAAGCAGTTAACTCCAGGCTCCTCCCGCGAGTAATCGGTGTAGTTGTCAGAGCCGAATCCGACCGACTATGGGTGTTTATTTGTCCAATGGTTGCAGCGTTGCACCCTGCTCCTCTTCAGCAGCTCTCAGCCGGCCAGCAGATTTTCAATCCCCTGCTCTGCCCGGCCCTCTCCACACAACGCTCTGAAGCCTCAGTGACGTACAGATAATCTCAACACTGATAGGTTATCGCGACTCAGCGTCATGCGACTTTTTCGCTAGAGTTGAAAATATTCAACTCACTTGAATTCCTTCGCGTTGTCTTTGCATCGCCGGCCCCGCCCCCTTAGCGTTGCTTTGTGCCGCCCAACAGGAAATCGCGGCTCTACGTGTCTTTGCATTGACTTTGTAAACTCACCGCCCTAAACGCTCGCTTCGCTTTTGGTCTGAAAGCAGCATCACAGTGGAAGCTTCGCAGTGAAACAAGTATCATGCCATTTTGGCGATATGGGGGTGCCCCATGTCTGATTTTACATAGAACTACCAGTTTTCTCCCAATAAGTTAATATTATATATATTACAATATACATTTCAACATTTAATGCTGTAAATAAACATGTAAAAAGAATTAAACTTTCAATAAATGTTTTTAAAAGTGCATAAATAAATCCAAAATTGTAACCCCAACACTGGATCGTCAGTGCGCATGTGTAAGCATAGCGTGTGTGTGTGTGTGTGTGTGTGAGAGAGAGAGAGAGCTAGTGCATGTCTGTCTGTGTATTCCTGCCGCAGTCAGCTGTGTGCTGCCAAGTCACTATGGAAACAAAACAATTCAGCCCCTGTCCGGGCTGGAGCAGTTCCTGTAGAGTTTGGGGGGGGGGGGG